>NW_020537272.1:48453-81085 GCF_003426905.1 Ctenocephalides felis | reverse complement strand
AAATTTAAAAAAAAAATCACAAAATATATCACGATATACTAATCGATATCAAAAATGCAATAATAGAGATAACTACGGGGACAATAACATTTGACTTAAAATATAGATATGAATAATGTATGTAGCTACATACTTTTGCATAATCAAATATATTCATAAAATTACATTAGAGAAATAAACGTGCATTTAATACGAAAGAAAGTAATGCAAGTACAAGGTAGGATTAAAATATGAAGCAGTTTAAAAAAGATACAATATTGAAGCAAATTTAATATCGCAGATTACTTTGAACAAATTTTCTTCAATTTAATTGACAATAAAATATAATAAAAAATACAGATTAATTGCATAACAAATAGTAGTAATAATTTTCGAATGAATTAATTGTCTACTTAAGTACATATTGTAAAAGACTACACATGCTAAATTCGTGTATTAAAACTTTGGCTTACTAGTATAATTATATAGACAGTATTTATGTCCGATAAAAATATACTAGGGTATCTGAATATTATTCCAATTTGGCTTTATAACTCATTATTATTTTTAAACTATATTAATAAGTAAAAATGATAAATATTAAAGCTCATTTATTCACAAAATCACTGCAGCGCACCACAAAACTGTGATTTATATAAACTTTCTACCAAATCAATCCAAAACCGTGAGCAATAGCAGAAAAATCAAAATAAAACCCAATAAACCAAATAAATCTAAAAGCAATAATATGAAAGAAAACAAAATCATCGGTCGACAATGTGTTCGCAGATTTACAAATGTGCGTCATCCGTGACACATTTAGCGATATCGGCGATGTCAACAGATGAGTGTTGTATCCTGAGTTTGGTGGCCCGCCACAAACGGATTGACCACCCCTGTTGTCTCACCTGCTTTGCCGGTTCATTTGTTTTTGGCAAAGAATCGCCGCTGAGGACATCCTCCAATGCTTCCTCGTTAAGAGTTGCAATGCGCCGCATATTGTTTGCTCTTCTAGGGTCAACTGGAAATTGAAAATGGAAAAATAATAAGCAGAATGGAAAAAAAAATCTCAAAGTAAAAATATGTATTTGATAGAATAAAGAATTTCAAAATGATTGAAATGAAAAAATAGAATAATAGAACTGACGTGCATGCGCTTTCGGTAAGGAAATAGAGAAATCAACCAATGGCTGATTTATTAATAAAAACCGATTTTCTTATTAATCCAATACTAACTCCACGATTTTTTTCAAGTTTTCCAGATATATGACTTGATAGTTATGTTTTCTGGATGTTTCAAGTCATTTAGAATCTATTTTCCCAAAATTGAAATAAGTATGTGTATATGAGCAATAGTGAGACCTTTCGAAAAAATTAATGGGAAACTTGTTAAAGAAACAAATAACTTAAACTTAATAAAATTTGCCTTGTAAATAAATGTTTTTTCAAATATATAATTTGAAAATTTCGACGGATGAGTAGAGAAAATGCTCAAATTGATCAAATGTGTTCATGATGTTGCATGTTTCTAACAATATAAATATGACTAAAAATCATTCATATTGAAGAAATATTTTAATAACATGCAAGCTAAGGAGTAGCGAGATAGTATATAAGAAGATCGTGCAAAAAGTTTAATCGAAAATCTGTTTAATGGAATGCTTCTAAATCTACTCAGCAAGGCTGAAAATTTTACATTCAAAGCTAGGAATGCTAAAAATTTAGAATATATCACATAAGAAAGGTGCTAGCAATATTTATGAAAAAATGCAATGTATCACAAACCTACTTTTGATCAAATATACCACATGCCATAGAAAAAAAATCTAATCACTCATTACCAAACTTACTTGATATTCCTGCGGTGTAAACTGATAGCAAAAGTAGAAAGTGATAATTAAAAAGCCTTTTGTGTTCAAAACATTTTTGCATAATGTTATTAAATGCAAAAGTACATTTTGTGTGTGTTTAAATGTTAGCAAAAATCTAATTGTAATGATAGAATTGGTGCTGATGAAAATTTTGAGGAGAATCACAATTACAATTTTCTCTGAATATTTTATTTTGCAATAATTTAAACGTTAACTATTCAACAAGTCACCAATTGTATTATTTAGAAATATCTTCAATGTGCATATTTTGTGAATGCTGTTCTATGTCTTCAGTAAATCAATTCATTCATGTGTTGTTTCTAATATACTACAGTAAATTTCCCAAATTCAAAAACACTAACCTGTTTTAATAGTATCAGGCTTGATTCTTGGTGGTGGAACAATAGTATGAGCTATTTCTTCCTCTTCTTGATGGGGTCGTTGATGACAATTCCAGGAGCTTGTGGGGGTCATTTCCATTACACGCAATCCTTCAAACAACATTCGGGAAAACTTCCCAATGTCCAAATGTAATGCCTAAAACGCTTTTTAATTCCTGAAAAGCGGAAATAAAATGATTCTTGTATAGCTTAGCATTTCAGCTGCATTGCTTCTATTACACTTACCTTAAGATCACAGTTTGCTAGTACACGTCCTGTTACACAATTCTGATGCAATTTAGGAGCAACACTTGGTACTAATGGTTTTAATTCATCCACTTGCAACATCAATTTTTCTATATCATCACAGCTCAAGGAAGACAAACGGCAAGGAGGAATGTCAATCTGAAAAGAAAATTAAACACAGATTGTTAAAATAAAACATGTTGGACAAGAATGAAATAAATAACAATTGAAAATCTTTTCAATGTTGAAAAATTGCTAAACTAACTAATATTACCGGTAGATTAAAAGGCGGCTCGTAGTTTCTTGGATCATTTTGCATTGGTCCAGGCCACCATTGTTGCATATTAGGTTGTTGTGCGGAGCATTAATAATGGGTGGTACCAAGTCGGTCTGATCATCTGTTGTGGCATCCATGGCATTTGAGGAAACATTAGGAATCGGTTGCCAAATACCAGTCGGCGGAGATCGAACATTAGTTACTACCGATTCGTCTTCCATGTTTTGTTGATCCTCTAAAAATTAATCGATGTAAATTTTTAATGTTCTACAGTAAAATAATATATAAGCTATATGAGTTTCTTTTACCTTTAAGTACTTTGCGCAAATAAGGGTCTAAATTTATTGTAAACGGCATGAAAACTCTCAAATCAGCCACTTGCAAGGTTGTTTTATGCAGAGACAAGAAAGCATCTAATTTGCGCTCATCCCTATCAAGTTCCAATAAAGGCGCCGCTTCTTTCAAGGCTGGTACTTGTGCCCGAACCCTAAAAAGCAACAGTAAGTAAATTTAAATTCATGATATAATTATATATCAAATTAAATTTTTGTTCTTACTTGTCATATAAACTGTGCAATGATGAATTATCATCTAATCTATCTCCCATGTTGTCATGATATAAGACTATCAAGCTTGCTCTTAGAGGCCATTGTTCCGTGAGATTTATCCAAGAGCATAATCTGTACCAGTTAAAATCAATATGGAATGCTTTTAATAATCGACCTGCAACAAAACCATAATTATTATTTTATAAGTAATTAACGGAACATGTAACTAAATTAAATAAAAACTTTTACGGACCCGTGATGTATATTACATTCATCAACCGACGCATACTCCTAGGATTAACGTCGCTAAAGTAATCGTCCGCCAAAAGCATTTTGGATAAGTCCCAATGTGGCTGAGTAGAACTACCAGCACCACCTGCAGTCCCAACGCGATGCAAATTAGAACCTATGGAACTTGCAATAGAATCTGAAAGACGTAGTTTACGAGATCCTCTTGGTGGTCTAAGTTTTTCTTGAGATGCCATTAATTCTGAAGCCGAAGATAGACGACGATTGGATACCTGTAAAATTAAACATAAACAAATAATGATGTTAATTATAAACAAAATCTAGATAAAATAATTTCTTTATCAACACAATATTATATTATTATCAATATACTAACCGATCCAGTTAACATTTCACCATCATCTTCTTTATTCCTGCTTCGATGTACCAAAGCAGTACTTTGGGCGCGTTGAGCTTGACGCAAACCAGAGTTTTGTAAGTAAACTGGCAAATGTACTAAGTTTCGTAAGAAATCGTGACCTCCTATACTGCCTTCGCTGAAAAACACGCCTGCTCTTGGATTCGACTGCCTGGAATCAAAAATATATTGAAAGTCTTATTTTTAACTTCAATTATAATATTATTTATGGTGCAAATTATCAAATATACCTTTGAAATAATATGCGGATCCACTGCTAAGAGTACTATAAACGGTCTCTTAGGCTCTGATAGCAGTTGATGTACAGAATTCAACATAGCAATTATTTTCTCAACATCGCAACTGTCCAAAGCGTCTATGATACCAACTAGTCTGCTCTGTTGATTCGTAAAAGCATCCAAACACGTAACCAGATCGCTCATAAGTGCAACTTCGTTAGCTAGTCCAGTAATTGGATCGCTGTTATTCTTAATTGCATTCTGCAAATGGTGTTTCGGGCCAAAGATCAATGAAACAGCGGCTCTTCCTAGTGATTGGATATTAGCCGTCAAGATAACTGCCAACCCAAGTCCGAGAGCCATAAGTACAACAGTTAAGTTAGAATCACTTATCGATTGATTTGCATCCAGTAAGCAGTATAATCCAAGACTTGCGGTCGCTATAAAAGCAAGCAAAGTGACTTCGAACAATAAGATATTAGGAAAACAGCAAAAACGACGGAATCGCCAGCCAGAGTTGGATTTAAAAGGTCGTGGCCGAAATGCACGGAATAAGCGCGTAGAAATAAGACCATAATCGCGTTCTATCACTTCAAATAAAGATGTTAACATGTGTACCATTGCTCCTTCGCCGTCTGCGCCTGCGCCCTAAAATCATAAAAGTTATTAGAATAATTTATGTTAACTATAATGAAGAATTATATTATTAAGGTACTTTATTTTGATCTGCAAAGTAAAAATGTACTGGGTCAGCGGATGGTGCTGACGATGCTCTTGGTCCAGGTGGGTGACAGAATAGAACTTGCAGTAACAATTTCAAAGAATTCAAACGACGATTTATTGAGACGTTTAGATTGTAGGGCCAATAGCAATCATATCTACAAATTAAACAAAAATTTAAATAAACTATAAAGTTCAAGAAGTAAAAATAGAAATATTTATTTCAGTTCTTACCTGTTGCTGGCAACTCTGAGGGACAAATAAGCGCTAAGTAAAACTCCAACAGTAATCAATCCAGCAGCAAGTCCCCATATCCAAGAAAATGTACCCAATCCAGTAGCAAGACCAACTAACAATGCGAGGTGAGCGCAAAGCCATACTGCTAACCAAGGAGCACCAGCAACTGGTTCACACCATTGACGTGCAAAACTCTTCATTTCCTCTAAAAATTAAATTGAACTTATTTTCGTTTAGAAAAAACTGTGAAGCAGATTTAAAAATCTTAAAGTCTTCTATATACTCAATGTATATAAAGTTTTATAGCATAGACTAAATTTTGTTACTCCATTAGTTCTTTAAATATTTATGTAATTTATAAAAACAACTGCCATCTATATAAATTTTACCTTTAAGTTTGGAAAGCAGAAATGATTTTCCAGAACCCCATTTAGCATATAATCCAACTGTAATAGGCATAGTAAGTCCTGGATCGCTTAGAATATCTGCAAGAGCACTGCTATATAATTCATATCCCAGCATTCCCTCACAATCCTCATTTGTATTGAGTCTTCCTGAAAACGATAATATCAAATCAATATAGATTCGTTAATTATTATTAATTAAATGATTAATAAACATACTGGCTCCATAAATTTGTCCTAAAATTGTTTTGGATGATGCATATCAATGTTATATGCAGTTTCTCCAGCTTTATTTGGTCTATATAACAACTGACTATGCTTAGGATTTCTAAGCAACACTTCCACTATCGCCTAAAAAAATTGGAATATAGTAACTAATATTTAAAGTTAATTAAAAATATATTTAAATCAAAATACTTTAGATCTCGCTCTCATTGCAATGTGAAGACATGTATCTCCTTTGAAGTCTACTGCATTAATTTTAGCTTTTTTATCTAATAGCAATGTTACAATTTCTACATTTCTAGTTCTCACAGCTCTGAGAAGTGCGGTGTCTCCATCCTAAAAATACATACATTTTTTGATTTCTTAGTGCTAATTTTCAGATTTAAAAAAATATAAAATATAAATTTTAAAAAATTCATAAATTCAATGCTATAACATATTTCAAATATATACCTTAGTTTGTATCTCAAGATCAGGATTAGCAGCCAACAAGAGACGTACTATTGCAGTATGACCCTTTTCCACTGCTGTATATATGGCAGTTTTTCTATCCCGACCAGGAACATCTAGATCAGCATGTCGTTTCAAGAGCGATTCCACAATACCACGATGGCCACCTTTTACTGCATGAATCAATTGACTATCGCCGGTCCTGTCCTAAAATATAATATAAATCATTTGTTAAATTTGTTACAATTACAATTATATATAATTTAACTTTACCTGCAAGTTAACATAAGCACCAGCATTTACTAACATATGAGCAATTTCTGCTAAGCCTTCCCGGCAGGCAATGGCAAGTGCTGTGGCTCCATCCGAGTCTAATGCATTCACATTTGGTTTATGTTGAAGTAAACGTGAAACAACTTCTTGATGCCTATTTTGAACAGCCACTAACAATGGCGTCCAGGAATACATTCCGGAAGAATCTACACTAGCACCCGCCTAAGAGAAAGAAGAAAGATTTTAATGCTTAATTCTCTTAGGCAACAGTTTGAATTTAAAATACATAATAATACACATTTATATATTTGCTTAATATTATTGGTTGCATCATGTTATACAAGAAGATATTGGAAAAATATATATTGTTTACCTTCAGAAGTATATCCACAATTTCTAAGCACCCACGTCTGCAAGCCCATACTAATGCTGTGGTTCCGTACTAAAATAAATAAATATGAATATTAATTTCTTAAGTTTGAAAAAGTAAATATAATATATGAAGGATCATGATTATATTATGTTATACATACTTTATCAGCCACATTAACTTTGGCACCTCGTTCAACAAGTAATCTGACGACTTCAGTGTGCCCCCTTCCTGCGGCCCAAAGCAATGCACTTAAG
Organism: Ctenocephalides felis; assembly: GCF_003426905.1. NCBI lineage: Eukaryota > Metazoa > Arthropoda > Insecta > Siphonaptera > Pulicidae > Ctenocephalides > Ctenocephalides felis. Next base: position 73,963 of record NW_020537272.1, on the reverse strand, counting down.
TTGTATCCACCTCTTGCTTGCACGTCTGCTCCTGCGTCTAATAAAATGCGAACACATTCTGTATGCCCCCTATAAAAATAAAAATTATAATGAAGCTTTCAAACTCAAACTAAATATATTAAACGTTTGTTGTTAACATATATCAACTCTATTACTATTTTTAGATTACATTCCTCCTACCTGTATGAAGCCCACAACAATGGTGTCCAACCACCCATGTCTCGGTGTTCCTTTGGCGCCCCATGCTCAATTAGGGCCCGCAGCGGCGCGGCGTGACCGTTGCGGGCCGCAAAGTGCATCGCCGTCCAGGAATCATGATCTTCGGCTGCGGCATCTGCTCCAAGAGATAAAAGCTCGCGACAGAAAGGCGATGAACCCCTCGAGGCTGCCAACATGAGAATGGTGGTTCCATTCTGAAAAATAAAAAATATATCAAGGTAAATAATAGAAATATATAGATATTGTAAATTTTTATCATTACCTCGTCCCTGTCATCTACTTGATGTTGTCTACTGGATAAAAAATCTCGTAGTGCCTGAGCATCTCCGGCATCCAGGTAGGAAAGAAGTGTCCTATGACCCAACGAACACATCAGGTCCGAACGGTCGATGGCCTGGTTAAAAATTAAAGGCTATTACACAGGAATTAAAAAATTAAGCATGAGTTCTGTTAAATAAAAAAGCACATGTATTGACCATGGTAAAGTCAGTAAAATTTCCACAGTATTTCAAACACGATTAGAATCAAATCCCATTCGATAATAATTGTCAATATTTTTATTGGAATTTACAAAAATATTACAACATAGGCATATGCAGTTATCATTGGCATATTATATTTAAGAAGTGTTAAAAAAAAACAAGATTTTGTTCAAAACATGAATCAATGGATTAATTTTCCAACGCAGTAACAATGTTAAGATTAAAAAATAAGTTTTAGTTATACAAAATCAATGTATTTTTCAAATAATCTATTATTCCATTCTCACACCAAAAACTTGCCGAGCAATCCGCAATATTCCGCAAAGCAAGCTGGTAATGTTCAATGCACATGACACAATCATACAGTCCGTTAGTACAAATTCACAAATAAATACAAATATTAATTTTCACTTTTTTGGTTTTTACACACTTTTGTAAGTTTCAGTACGTACAACATCTGAAACCATAACCGTTTTAAACGAGATCAAATGAGAAATGAAACGCACGAAATTTAAAACGAGATATACAAAATTCAGCAGTCTTCGTTGCCAGGAATTCTCACAAATCATTTAAATAGGTACTAAAATTAAATACAATTTTATGTTGCAAACTACTAGCATACGTTGTAGAGGAAAATGATTTATTGGATTAGTCTCTGTTATGACGTTTGGCAAATATGTAGCAATCGAACGAATTATACGAGCGATATTAATAAAAACGCGCAGAGATTTCAAAACGTTTTACTGAAGTTGGAAATATTCATTAATTGGAAATAATAAATTATATTAAAACAATTACCTCCTTCTACTCAATTATGCTATATTAAGCAGATCATAAAAATAGTATTTTTGAAGAATCTTCAATGTATTTTTTAAGATTTTAGGTCATCTAAATCCTACATTACGATATGCTTGATACATCACGAAGAAGATGATTATAACAAAAACAAATAGAAATAAATATTTTTATTGATCACCATCTGCTTATAGAAGAAGGAACTTATAAATGTACATTTTGTAATACATTTATAGTTCCCCCCATCAAGTATATGTTCCTGAATAATGGGACCAAGAGAAACAAATTTAAAATGCAACCAAAGCTTGAACAATTACTTTTTCAATAATTTCTGATTGCATACTAATGTGTGACTTTGGCAAACGCTGGTTGTAACTTATGCTAATAAAATATAATATGATTGGTTTATACTTAACCTTGTTTAATTTGATCAAAAAGATAAACGGCACAAATATTTGGTACATAAAATTTATAAATATATTCCTGAGTTGTTAAGCGATTGTGTTAATACATTTCGTATGCAAACCTGGTTAGTTCAATATTATGGACGCGTTTGTCCAGACAAATAGTTATTTCCACTCAGAACAAAGCGATCGTAACTTCCAAATAATAGGCCACAATGCTATAATCGCACTTAGAATACGATTCCATTTGAAACACGATTGTTTTACTCAAATAAACTTCAATAAAACACTTCAAAAAGTTGAACAAGAGAAGCACTAGATACGTAAATGCTGTTGCTCTTAAAAGCAATGCCCCGACGTTGGGCGTTCCTTCTCGACGCCAAATTACCTTTTAGAAATACTTGGCAAGGCTGTTTATTGTTTTAATCTAAAAAGGAATGTGTTAAATAGGTTGCTGCATACTACTGCATCCATTCAAATAGAATAAAAAGATCAGAACCACGGAAAACATTAAGAACAAATTTAAAAATTCATTAATCAAATAGCACAAAAGTTAAATTAGTATTAAATTTACGTTGCTGGAGAGTTGCCATAATCAAGATCACTCATTCTTCGACATGTTCGTAACATTTGTATACAAACAATTGAAAACGTTTGTCTATATGTGTTAGAAACGAGAATAATTTCAGCGCTTTATTACTAAGTAGTAAATTTTCCAAGTGTATTTGTAATTAATTGTGGCCATGCATAACAACAACCTTAGTCACACTGAATCAGATCTTAAACAATCTGATGAAAACATAGTAAGTCAAAAAACAAAAGATATTTGCTAATAAGAGCCTTGTTGTATTGTAGATTCAAATTTAATGATATAAAGAAAACTTTTCAATCAAGGCAAACAGAGTTTTGTACAATTGATAAATAAATTAAACGCTATAAGTACATTCTTTATATTTTTTGAGAGTCAATCAATTAAGAGTGGATAAAAAGCATTATTAATGCACGTTTTCATTATGCTATATATAGAAGAAAACTGAAAATATAATGTGAATCAATAAAAACAAGTAAATTTCATTTCTTTAAAAGAAATAACCTGTCGAGTTACTAAAGTTGTAAAACCGTTGGATTTATATTTTTGAGAAAAAAAAATTAGAATGATCCTAATGTGAAGGCAACTAATCAAGTTTGACAATTCTGGCAAGCAAAAATATTTTCAAGCACTCCAAAAACATACCTGTTGAATAAATGTTGCTGCCAAAACTAATACTTTTTACTTCTGGTGCTGAGTTAAAATTATCTCACTGACAAATAGACTTCATAAATTTTAAATATTGGTTTATTTTAGACTAAACGTGTATTTAAAAAAATAGCAGTAAAAATTATTTTAATGAACTAAGTATGGAAGACTTCGTTGATATACATACTAAAATGCAAGATAATATATTTTCGCCGGAGTAATATTTTTTTTGACTGGTGTGAAATAAAAACAAGAGTTAAAACAATTGCTTAAAAACATTGTTAACTCTTCAAAACATATAAATAAAGCATTAACTTCTTAAATTGTAAAAAATTCGCATATGCATCACCAAAAACATTGCTTAAAAACATTGTTAACTCTTCAAAACATATAAATAAAGCATTAACTTCTTAAATTGTAAAAATTTCGCATATGCATCACCAAAAACATAGAAGTAAATATAAAATTAGGTTCGTATGTTATTCAAGCAAGCAGCAGCTCCTCGTCAACATCGAAGATCAGGCGACAATTTATAACTTTTTCAAAAATAACAGAAAACTTGCATGAGTCTAAAAAATAATAGAGAATAGTAGAAATTTCAGCATCACAAAAATTTGGAATGTAAAAGGTGTCGTTGAAAACGACTTTGGCACGAAAACAAGTTTTCCAGAAAAAATCTCATGCAAGTTTTCCACACAAAAGTATTCGTACATAAACAAAACAAAATAAAGACAAAAACAAAAAAACATACAACAAAAAAAAAAACAAAACAAAACCAAAACAATAACCAAACCGCGAAAAAAACCAAACGTGCTATCAAATCAAATAGCTAATTCATCGAACCGCGCTCTGCCTTCTTAGGCCGAACGAAAAACGCCTATTCTGCGCATCGCTGGCTGGTGCCGTAACCGTCAAGGCGGGAACCTGGTGCGCCCTTTCTGGTATCTCCAGACGCAAAGGCCTATAAACCTGAGTCGGTTGTGGAAGTGCAGGCAAATTGGGTAACACTGGCGTTCCTGGACGTGCCACATTGCGTGTCGGGCCGTGCAGACCACGAACAAGAGCCCGAACGTGATCAAATTGCTCTTCTTTGGCACCAGACGGCATAGTAAAACTGATGATTTATGGGCAATATTTGTGTATAACAGATGTAAAAATATTCTTGGACGCTAATGTTAATGCAATGATTGTTTAAGTAAAGTATTTTAGAAAACGCATAGGATACTCGATTCAAAAACAATTTAATTTCAAATCGTTAGTCTTAAAAAAATCACTATAAAGATAGTACAAAATAGGAACTAAATAAGAAAATTATTTATATACGTTTGAATCAATTATATCACTTTTAACAAGTATAAAGTTTTGCTAATTTTATTATATTCGATTCGCAGTTGTTTAACAAATCTACATATTAAATAATACACTTTGCTTTAAATTTTTGTTTGAACTAATTGAACGAGATAGGATCAGTTGGAAAATATTTTATTGAAAAAATGAATAGGGTGAAAAAAAATTAATAAGGCATAAAATTTCGTAATCCACATGAATACAATTAAATATTAATTCACCATAATATTTAATATACAAATTAACAATTTAATCTCATCAATTTTTATCTGTGGCTATACTTTTTACACTGAAATTTTTATTCTACATGAAATACAAAACAAACTAAACTTATTTGATTTTATATAACAATAATCTTATACGAAGCATACGTGTTTCCTAATCGGTCAATTTGAAGAAATAATCAGCAGAAATACACTTCTCCATTGATCTTAATTATCAACTGATATGATATAATAATTTTTTTGCTTATTTTCCATCAGATCCACTATTTATTAAAAATTGCTAATAAAATGTAGTATTTAAAATGCATAATTGCTATAATAACTACACATCAAATATAATATCAAAGGGGTAGCAACATTTTTAGAATTATTGCAATACATTAAATAATTGTTTTAAGCCAGTAACAGCGATCAGAATTATGTGTTCTATGTTGTAGCAATGCCTATAAAAGGCAATTTTCACTTGATATTAAATTTTAAATCTATAACCTCAAGTGGAAAATTAATATCATACTGCTTGATATCGAGCTTAACGAGGTTGGGATCAAACCTTAGACTAGTTTGTGCTAGCCCACGTTCTTAACCATTAACACCATGTATGGCTCCGATAAATGTTAAAAATGATACAACTTCTGGTTGAAATTAAAATTACAATCAGTAGAAGAAAACCATGAGAACTATCGATAGTTGTGTATAGTTCCCCTTTAGCGCAAATATTTGATAATTAATTCTTGGAATAAAAATTTACTGACATTTATAACAATAAACATTCAACTTAATCATCATTCATGATAATACTATCTAAATAGTGGCATAGTATATAAAGTATTCATATATAATACGATAGCTTGAGAACGTTTACGATCACATGGTTATTATATTGATCAAACTGTTTGGCAATAAAGCACGTTTTTAATTTAGTTACATTACAGATTATGTCACAATGGCTTCGAAATGATTCTCAAACACGAGCTGGACAATTGGAATCAATTAAAATTACAAGGAAAGAAAAATATACTGGAATGAAATTATGTTGAGAACGACTGTAATAATAATAAAATCATTTTACAGAAATCGATTTTAAGATGACACATCGTTCAACTCAATTTGTTGTTTTTCTTTGTCAAAAGAATTATTTTTGTTTCCCACGAAAATGACTGTTAATGATGTCATTCGTTTATTGCTTGTGATTTTTTCGTTTTTTAAATAATTTGTGAGCTTTGTCCACAGAAGAAGAGTCAAACTAGGACTCAAAATGTATGGATGCCTTAATAAAAAAATTTAAACTCAACTTAGGTGATGTCTTTTAAAAATTAGGTCAATTAGAGCAACTAAAAATCAACAGAAGTTTCGGTAACAAATGTGTATTGTACCAATGATTTTTTATGAAAATCAGAAGAAGAGAAAAAAATAATATAAAAATCAACTGAAATCAATGATAGTAAAAAGTTTCTTTATGTTATACCGCCATGGAACATGTTCCAAAAATTCAAAAAAAAATTCATTGTGTATTTTTGATTAAATTTTATGGATTTTTTTTAAATGACTTTATTTCAAACTTTGTGGAATGTTTACTTGTGGTCAAGTTATTTTATAAGAATTAAACCACATTTGCAAAAAAATGCTGTTGAATTTATAGCAATTGATCAGACAAAATTTTATGCATAAAATTAATGAATATATTGACATAAAATGCTTAGCACTTGGTGATATAATGATGCTAATTGTTTAATTACAATTGCATCGTTAATGAGTAGAGAAAGCTCTACAATGCATTATGTTTTCAGTAAAAAAATAACATAAAGAACACCAATTTGGAATAAAATAGTCAAATTTTCATTAAAATTTGCTAACTATCAACGATAAATAATGATTATTTATATACTTAAATTATATTGTAATGAAAAAATAATTTCATTAATTTCTGGTGAAAATATTTACCAAAACAGATGAAACCGAATTTTGGTAATAACAGAATCAAAGAAAAAATTCTATAATAATCGTCTTTCCCAGAAAGATATGGGCATTGCCCTTTGTACTTTCCATATTACAGTTTAACAAATACTGGAAGCAAGACTCTAAGGGCACAAATCCAGTGAAGATAATTTAAAGTTTACTCGAAATCTGATGTAAATATATAAAATATTTTGTTGTGAACAGTTTTACTAGTGATGTGTTTATTAATTAATTTTAAAAAATTAAAAAAAGATGTTTTCAACCTAGTGCAAATTAGTCAAAACTACTCTACTGTGTTTCACCTGTAGCTCATGCTGATTGTGGTGCCTTCGCATTGCTTTAAACATTGTCACTTAATAAAATTAATAATTAAAATTAAAAATTATAATTTAATTTATTTCTGATATAAAATTGAATCTAAATTTTCTAAGATTTGTCACATCTTCACGTCTTAACTAGTGCAAGAGTCACGAACTATTAAAAATCGTATCGGAGTTGCTTGGGGTTTTTATAAGTTACTAATTATGTAAGTAATTCTCAAACTGTTTGTCAACAGTAAGAATATAGATTTTATCTCGTGATAACAGAATTGAATTAAATTTGAACAGTAATTAAAATTTATATATAGTTATTGATACAGGTCATAAACATAATTGCAATTTGAAATAAAGAAATGTTTTTGAAAAATTTTTGGGGTCGTTTCATCATAGCAGTAAATCGCATAGTTATATAATATAACAATTGAAATAGTCTTCTATATTAACAATATAATAAAATCTCTGGTTTATGTATCTAGCTTCAATAAAGCTTATTTGCATATAAATTAAAATAATGAAATATTTTGATAAATGTCGCAAAACATTTTCATATAATATATGAAATAATTCGATTTTTTAACTATCAACTGTTTTTTATTGTAATACTCTCGTATTGTTTATGTTGAAATCCTCAGCATCTTAAAAAAAATTCATTTTATTTTTGTTCAAATAATCCAAATTCAGTATTCGTTTTAGCAGATTACACCTTAGTCTTCTTTTTTATTCTTCAATTATACGACCAAGAATTTATTATCCTTGGCAAATATTTACAGTAAATCGAATTACTGATTCATCCTTCCGCATTTTCCATTATAATGTACCCAAAGATTTACATTTCCAAAGATGCATTTCAAGTTTACCTTTTGCGAATATTTGAATAGCCTAAACGACTCTAAAAACAATTATGTTTTTCAGTAATAATTCATCTGTGAGTTTGCTAAGCATATTTACATTTTATGATTACACTGCCCATATTAACCAAACCAAACCAAATAATCAGGGTCACTTTAATTTTCTGATTAGATTCCGCCAACGAAAATAATTGCTAAGGTACACAAGAGTTACTTGTTTATATCGAAGAATCTGATAAAATTAGTTATAAAATACATATTAAATATCAGTCGTAGAAGAACCTATTTCTGTGAAATAAATTTTAAATTCGAAGTTTAAAATTCATCCTGGAATGCATTTTAAGCAATTTCTAACATTTTGTTGATCGGTAGATAGAACTTTTTATTCCCCTATATTTCCCATGTTTTTTGCGTTTAGTACACCATTATTTTATTAAAGATTTCTAATTGAATATTAGTTTGAATAACAATTTTAAATAATATATAGCATAATAATTATTCGTATAAAATTTAATAATTATTATTCTGAATTATTTAGTATATATTTTGTAAAATAAATATTAAGAAATCTAAAATTCATTCTGGGTTGCGATTTAAGAAGATTCAAATATATTGTTAACCGGTATATAACTTTTTTTTCTATATATCAACAATCATTATTATCGACAACTAATTGCATAAATTTAGCATATAACCACACAATAAAAAATGATGAATTTTATTTTTTGCACATGTGCATTCAGTTAATAAATTTTTGAATAATTTTTTTTTTTATACGATTACCGAGAACTTATACATGAAAATTAACATATTGTATAAAACCATATAAATCATCAAATCATAAATATTGTCAAGAACACATTAAAATATTACTTTATTTAATAAATTAAATTTGATTATATTTCTTCGAGTAAAAATTTATCCCCAAAACTATAGCAAATTCTCAATTTTAATAACCATAAACAGTTCACGTCCAATACTCTCGAAATGTCATTTGAAATCCTTAAAATCTTCAGAATTTTTTCCTTTTATTAGATAGATATTCCAATTAATGTAATTATTCAAAACTCAAACCTTTATATTAAATTTTATGATATTTATATTTTTAAAGCCAGCAAATCATTGATGAAATAATAACGAGAAGTACGACCTAAAAAATGATTCATGCTTGAATTATCCTAATAATATTATTATTTTTCCTCAAAATAAAATAATGATGAAAATTATGTATAATTTAGTAGCAATGGTAATTGGCATTTATGCCAATTTTAGTCAAGATGTTTTTTAAATTAAAATTAGGTTTTCAATTAAACCTAAAGTTGTCAAAAAGATTTTTATCTCTGTTAAAATAATATGCTTTGTCATTAATAAATAAATAACATATGCAATAATCACACAATTATCGCTCTTAATTTTTAATTTATAAGAATTTTATGCAGATGAAAATATTTGTCAATTTTTGTTATATATATATATATATATATATATATATATATAATTCCTCGGTTCAGGAAATGCTACATTTACTACTTCTTCTCCGCAATTGTTAATTCTTGTTCAAAATATATTCAATTAATGATACACCAAGCCAAAACAAATACGAAGTGATTATCTAAATCCATTAGTAACACATAAAAGAAGCTCCAAGGCAAACATTTTTGTTTCACATAGACGAAAACAGTGCAAATATTGTCCGAAATATTTACCGAGATAAATTCGCAACGATTCCATAGTCTTGTGTACAGAGACATGGCCGCAGCACTAAACAATCACCACAAAATAAACATCACACAACACTTAGAAACAAATAATTCTACTGCAGAAAAATTTGTTGTTAACTCAATTAGAGAAGCAGACCCAAACTGATGGTCGAAAATAAACATTTCTGACAAGAATGTAGTTGGTATTGCCCTATCGAAATGTCAAAATATCCACGTGCCAGGAGTTGCATTATCTATGAAAATTTAAAAATGCTACATGAACAATGTACATAAGAAATTATCGCACGTATTATATGTTGCATTACACTTGATCTTTATACAAAAGAGTATGATTAATGCAATAAAAGTGATTAGATAAATTTACAGACTTCGGAGAAGAACTTACATAGGACTTCCAATGACTAAATGAAGCTAAGAATCACTAGTATTTTTTTTTTTTAGTTTTGCAGGAACTTTATTTAAAAGGTTCACTGGCTCTTGGTTCAGTATCAATTTAATGTGTACTCCTGCGTCATTATTTTTTTATTTTACAAACTAGAAGTTTGTACGTAAAAACTCAAAATTTTGATACTAGGAGAGAAAACGTATTTCAGATCAATGCAATGCCAATGATTTATCGACATTTATGAAGAAGTGTGCCTCTGTGGTAAAACTGTGGATCAGCAACAACTGTTTTCAGGTTCGGAAACCGCCTCGATCAGCTCGATATTAATCAGAATTTTACTGAAGATTATATATCCAAAATATGATATTAAATGGAAATTGCCCTTGGAAAAAGTAGGATTGTTGCAAAAAGAATAAGAAGTAAAATGCTACTCAAATATGTCACAACTAGAAAGGACAACTACTTGATTCTTTTTGTAATACCACAATCTAATTGGGTAATGATTTCTTGAACAGTTCCATTAGTTGTTGTGATGAATCTTCTCCCTAACATCTATCTATTTTTATATATAATTTTGTTATTAAAATTTGTCTTATATTATTGAGATATTTTGAATTTGATGCAGCAATGCCAGCGATACAATATAATTATTATAATTTGAAAACTTTTTGGAGATCTTTAGTTTCAAGGGAAAACGGATATCACTACTGGTTGATATCATTGTCCGAGTTATATTTATATTTATATTTATATTTATATTTACTAGACACTTGATGGTCGCAAGACCAAAGCTTTAACCCCTGTGCCACGGAGAACCCCATATAGATAATATAATATATTATTATTCCAAGGGGTAAATTTGTACTTGTCCATTAATAGTGAAAGACTACACAATAAAAAGTATTCTTCATTGACTTTCTTTTCTTACAAGCAATGAACCAAAAAAAACAAATGATTTTTAGTATAAATAAAATGTTGTACAATCATCGTTCTGAAACTTTTTCTTTCCCTCAGACACCAACTTAATATTTCACTAACTTAAATGACATGATATTTTTACAATTTTTGTCGATTTGAACAATGTAATAATATCGATATGCAGATAGCAACAAGATCCATAATTGTTTAATCATTGGGTCCTAAAACCAATAATTATACTCTTTTTTTTATCTATGCATAAACCTTCCTTATCCTAATATCTCATGAATATTAGAATACTACTGGTATCAATTTAAAAAATCTTATAAAATTCTTATAAATCACATAAATATAAGCTGAGAGTGAGAATGATATGTGGTATTGATTTATTAATGACAAAGCATAAATTTGCAACAGAAAAAAATCTATATAAAAATTTATCAGATAACATATAGTTTTCCATATAACAACGAATGTAAATTAAATTGAACCAATTATGTATATTATAATGTATGTTTTTGTTTCGTGGATCAGAACTAATTTACTATATTTATTAAATCACGCGCCTATAATGTTTTGTTCAATAATTGGTTATGGTCAATTATTAGGTCAATAACTACCATTAAGCAATATTTTCAAGTGCTTTTCATACATTGTTTAATAATTTATTTACCACTGCGGAAGAATTCATGAGGGAAAATCTTTGCGACGACAATCTCAAGAAATTATAGTAGTGCGCAACAGATCCATAACCTCTTCTTGATCCTAAAACAAGAGGTGTCCTTTCTTCGCGAATCCTGTGATTTTTACATCCGGAAAACATTTTTATTAAAAACACAAAATATTTACACTGCCACTTAATAATAAATTGCCAAATTAATTAACTGATCACGGAACGAGTTAATAATTTTAATATAACAACTCCCGAACTCTTCACATCAACACTATAACTATACTGATCACTCATGTTTTAAATATCTTTAGTCCAAACAACCCTAGAGATTTTTTTCTATATATTTGTATAACACTATAGATATATTACGGAAAATAACTGTGTTAAGAAAGGTAAATACTTTGTCAGTAAAACTGTATTGAAATGTGAAATCAAATTAACATATATATTTTTTTCATGGCGAGCACATCGTAGAACGTTGCACGAAGACTTTAACTCATATTTACAGAAGAATTATATTTATTAATATTTTAATCTTGTTTACGAAATAAATAGCTACATTGTTGCACTAATAAATGACTATTATATGCATTCAGTTTGATATATACAAATTTAATTCTTATTTAAAATGGGATAACAAAGTAGTATGACTTGCTACTAACAAATTCGTAAAGTAATGAACTTTAAAAGATTTATTGAAAATCCCATAAATTAATAATGCAAATTCATTGTAATTAATTGCAATTAATATAGTATAATAAACCCATCAATCGGTTATTATGAATTACAATGAATTGATAATAATTAATTGTGTTCAGTCATATCGTTATTCTAAACATTGTATATTTATATTTATAGGTTAAAAAGACTTTGAACTACTTTATACAATACAGTATAAATTATCTTAATTATATTCAGTAATATTTAATAAAAACTAAATTGCAATAATCAATTTTTTTTCATAAAATTGGTCTGTTCGATTTATAAAACTTTAGAAACTTTAAAATTAAATGTTTACGTTTATTTAACGTTGCGATTTTATTCTGATTAGATTTAGGATTCTGCTATATTTTTATTCAAATTGCCACTTGAAACTAATTTTAAGTAAAAATCACAATACAATGTTTACCAATTATTGAAAAATTAATTTATATTATATGATATAAAAACAAAATAAGCTAACTCAAACATTAGTGCTCAATGTTTATATTTATTTAAGGTTGTGCCTTTATCCTGATTAGATTTGGTTTTTACTATTATTCCATTTAGGATTCCACTTAGAACTTAGCGAAAATCACACTGAACCTTTAATAAACCGTTTCACAACTATAAACAACTGATTTTTTAATTTTTTTTATAATAAATGAGAACAAACTACACACTACTTTAAGAATGTCACGATGTGTACAGAGAGACATCGACGCGCATCTTATCATTCGACCTTATCTGTTGACGCATGCATCTATAGACTATTTGATTAAGAATGCTATGTTTTGGTAAAAAAATGATTTCAAATCTAGATACGTGGATCACCAGCTTATAATAAAAGTCAAGTACTTTCTTCAATGATAAACCTACCAGAAGGTCAATATGCAAGATTATAAAACAAGGTTAACATTAGAAAGACTGACTTTCCATTCCAAATACCTTTCTGTTAATTATCTAAAAAAAAATCCTAGCCAATACTCGATCTAAGCCCAAAAGATCAGTTTTGTAATGTAATCATATTGTAATTTATCTATCAAATCAACAAAAAATCAGAGACAAACTTAACAGTCATCAAAATTTCCTAGCAGTCATCCAATTCTTTATTAACAGAAGTCTACAATAGAAAATCACCACTCGATCTAAGCCAACATTTATATTTTATTAGAACAATTTTCTTAATCAATCTTTATTTCTTTAATTGAAAGAATACCTTATAATTTTGTACTACAATCATTAGAATATCGTGATAATTCATCGAGTTGAGTTGATTTTTTAACATGACATAAATTTAATACAATAAATTTAATTTTAACATACATAAAGTCTTAATAAAATTTAAGACTTTTGCACAACAAACAATTGTGAATTATCAAATTTGCTAAATGTCCTTAACTGAAGAGTTATAAATGAACTTTTTAAAAAGACTTTTAACTAATTATTACTCTTACTCAATTGCATTAATTTATTTAAAGTAAAAGTAATACTCGTAATTTCTAGTCATTTTCATTTATATACATAGTATTTTTTTTGTTATATTTAATAGGTGTTCATTAAGGACAGTTGTAAATTATCTGCTCAATAAGGAAATCTATTTAATCGTTAAACAATACAGCTTCGAGTATAGCATCAAAGATCTCATTATAAAGTATATCGAAATCTGTAAATATCCAAGTTTATTATTTTCAGAATATAATTATATTAGACAATGTATATAATTACACATAACAACATTCCTGAATACTATTTAGTATTTTCCAATACATAAAGACGAAAGATACATGGTATCTTAGAATTTTCCAAAATGTATACATGGATCAGTAATTTTATTAACATCTTATATAGCAATCACTTCTACATTTTTGCAAATCATTCTCCTTCAATAAGGTTTTATATTTATTGCATGTCTTTTCATTGGATTTTTCTCTAATATAGTTTGTGTGTTGATTGCAATTGAAAGTCATCGGGTTACATTTCAATATTATATTTGTATACTATAGCAATTTTGAATCACTATATTGTGAATGTGAAAATTATGCAGCAATATATAGGAAATACATATTATTATAAAGTATCCCAGTAACTTCGGCTTATGAATAAATATTTATATTTAAATGTTCACGTTGAACAATAAATCATCACAAAAGTTTAACTCTTTCTAATGTATTTCCATCTTTTTTTTTCAAATTATGTTCAGAGAGACAGGATGGAAATAAATAACATTTTTATGTACATAACCATATATAAGCTATTAATTCAAATTATATATGTTTATATAAAAAATGAAATGATTCTAACATGAAGTGGACATGGGTCACAAAGAATCATAAGGTGAATGAGGGACCTTCTACGAAATTGATGATATTTACATATTATAGATATAAAATTATATAAAAATGATACTAAACTTAAATCAAATATATATTTAAACATTACACTCTAAAATAACAAAGGACAAATTTTAAATGCATCCATATAAATGTGATAAATGAAAGAAATAATGTAAATGACTTACCTTAAAAAATTAATTTATTTGAAATAAATTCGTCTTGTAATTATTTATCACAAATGCCAAGTGCAGCATTGGTTTTTAATCCAAATTCTTTATATCAAAACTAAATAAAATCAATGCAAAATTTTCTGACTGTACCACTGATTTAATATCACATGTGATTCTTATCCTTAATTATTAAGTTACTGAATTATCAAATTAGAATTACTTAAAATACTACATTAAGCTGATGTAGCAAACAATTGTCCTAAATTAATATTTTTAGTTAATATAATAAATACATTTTGTAAGTACTATAATTTGACAGTAGTCTGACATTGACAACTCGGAGGCCAATAACTTCAACTTCATATGGTTCGGATTGTCAGTGCTACCAACAAAATAATAGCACATTAGACGTCAGTTGCTTTACTCTCGTTTAAAATGGCCGCTAATAACAAAGTAGTTTAAATAAGTCTAATTTAAAAAAAATACCTTTTTGTTTATAAAAATTAATTACACACGTTTATTTTTAAATATCTAATATATTTGTGCTCAATGATATGATTTCATTTCATTCCAGGAATCCAACAGGACCTCCGAAGATACCACAGGTAATAACAGCAGATTTTTTATAAAATGACAAATAATAAATAAAAATTACTTTTGTTGGATATTTCCAAGATATATTTGTGCAGAAGTTATTATTATAACTGTTTATTAATCATGCTTATCACAACAGTTATTATAAGAATAAATTTATTCATGTAACTGAAATAACGACATTTACTTCAATAAGAGCGCACAAACTTGACATTACAAATAATATTCAGATACATTTAATGAAAACATATAGATTTGATTAAAATTAGTTATATTATACATTTTTGCTTACAAAATATTAAACATTACTGCTGATTAATAATATTAACAATTACATTAAATTTTTTGCCCTAAATTATATTTTAATTCATATAATATTGACTGTTATAATAATAACAGTTGAATTTGTTGCTAAAATCTTTAAGCAAAAATATTTATAAATAATTCTAAATATGCAGTAAGCGATCTATTTACTTAAATTACTCAAAAAATTACTATTTATGCTTCTTTTCATTTTGAAATGTAGTTGAATAAAAAAATAGAGCCCAGAACTTCAGTAATGATAATTTGTTATCTGTGAGATAAACTCTCATTGTATGAAAAATATATTTATATGCAATTAATTTATATACAGTTTTAAAGTCATCAATAATGGATTTACAAATATAAAGCAAAATTTCTCAAATTGAATATTACAATAACTCATTTTCATTGTATACAAAAATATTTGACTGTAATAAGTGCAGGTACAGTTTTGAACTCAATAATACAGTCTTACAAACCCTATTTTTAATATAAAAAAATTCATTATTATTTTAAATATTATAATTTCATATTGATTCTCAGAATCCAGCACAGAAAACATTTCTCTAAAATAATAATAATATGCATTTTCATTATACATTCTGCAATCCATTAAACTATTTAAACTAAGTGCAACAAAGTACTGAGAGAGATTAATGTAGTAATGAAAAATCGCAAGTTTACATGCATAAAAGCATTTTCTATCATTATAATAAGATTAAACTTGTGCATTATAAACTTTTCTCAAGGAATTAGCAAAAACGATAGTTACTTATATTATAGAAAGATAGACTTATTAAGATTTATGAAGTGCTCTATATGCTTAATGAGCATGCAAATACCCGGCTATGAGATAATATTTAAGTAGGATATTTATAAAAGCTCATTAAAGATTTATGATTTTGCATAAACACGATCGAAATGTGAATCTCATAATAAAAGCAGCAAGATATTGTCAAGTTATTAAAAATTTTACATTCGTAGTTTGTTTCTCCCAATTAATTTATTCCTGATTGTTCTTTAATTGTTCAACGAAAAGCTTGTACTTCGTTTTTGTACTTAAAAGATCTCGTCTTTACCGAAGAAATAAGTTGCAGAGTATATATTATCATTACTTCGTTTTTCCCTCTAATAAAATTTAACTAAAGTGCACTATCAATTACAGCATGTAAGTTTCCACCTAAAGTGTAATTAAGTCAGTATGTTAAAGCACTAAATGAATTCAGTTTTGCTCTTGTTAACAACCGCTAAATACTGCTCAGTATATGTTAAAATTGAGAGCAGCATTTATTATAACGGACAACGATGTCAGCTGCAATTTTGCTGCGGCGACGTTCGCCTTAATAATGGACACATGGACTTGCATTTCGAAATAATGAACTGGTGAACTAGTTGTAAGTAGCATTTTGCCTTAATCAACTTAATAAAATTGAGATTCAGCTTTCTGTGCAAATTGGTATTTCAAATATATAATTTTCGCTTTTCTAAAAAATTATCAATACGGTTTCCAACTGATGTCTTTCAAACATACTTATAATACATGTAATTGTACATTAATTTAATGTGTTTAACACATTTAACGTCATCTGTAACACGTCGACTGTAATCAGTAGCTACCTACGAAACACCAAAGTCCGTACATATGCTTCAGCAAAGATTCTGATTAGAATCGCTCAAGCTACGAAGTTATAAACTTTGATAAATTTTTATCAACCGCTAATCATAGGCTTATATTATTTATGTATGTTATTTCATACTAGGAAATCTGTCGTTATACAAAATTTTATCAAAATCATCGAATTGTGTAAACATTTAATTATGAGAAAACGGCCCTGCTTATCTTTACCAATAACTAAATCAACGCGATTCCCAATCAATATCTTCTGAACAATCTTTGAATTTGTATTGATTCAATTTTTGGGCTAAAACGTGGACGCAAAATTTTACGAATTACATACACACATATATACTTTTCTAAACTTTAGTATCATACAAATCAGAATTTTGAATTGCTTAAAACGTCGAGAGAACATAAAATTATTTAGTCGGATTCTCTGGCAAAAACGTAAAATTCTCCTTAATGAGGAAAGTTAAAAATACATAGATTTAAATAAAGGTATTGTCGACCTTTTTTCATAAATATAAAATCTTAACACTTTTTGCATTTTTGTATTAATAACTTTAAATGATTTGTTTATTAATTTCAAGTAATATGATTTGTGTTCAAACCTTAATCCAGATTATTGCTACAACAGATAAACTTTCAAATGGGCCCTACACTAAAATTTTCTAATTCCTTCAATACTTTACATGAACTAGGAATTTAACTTTTTAATAAACTCTCTTCAAGTAATAGAAAACTAGAAAATAAAAAATATTACATATTACTTAATGATATCTTTAAGAAACATGCTTTTTACAATATCGATGAAAGTTAAGTTATGATTTCTCAAATGCCTTCATACAAAGTTCAATACCTAATTAATATATATTTGATTTGTTAAATAAATTCATTAAAATATAATTGAATAGGTTTTGTATTTTCATTAAATAATTATTTACTGTATGCAACAGATGATAAAATGTATGAACTAAATTTGTGCATATGTATGTTTGTATGTGAGCATAAATATATTATCGAGGTCCATTATATTTATTTATTACTGTATTTAAAAATAAGTAATTTTTTCCTTTTATTTATTGCTATATTAATAAACTAAAAGAAACAAATTCAAACTTTTGGTAAGATTATATCTTGAATTGTTGTTAAACAAAAGAGTTGTAAGTAAAAAACCCATTCTATAAAGAACTTACGCAAGTTCTTCGAGAAATCAAATGATTCATCTTTATTCTGATAAAATTCTGTATCATCTATAGTTTGCTTTTATGTCCCGCATATCATAACTGTTATTTCGTTGAGTTTTTGTAAGTGAAAAGTACTTTTCTACAAGAAAATGCTCGTGAAGTAAATATGATTCATCTAAAGATGAATCACATGGTGGTTTATATAATTCAAACCGCACAGTTTGATAAGCCAATATCCCTTCATTGATCTTTTACTTGATCAATTGAAATTAATCATCAAAACATCTGTGGTTTTGTCAAAATGTGAATTGGTAAATACACAATAAAATCATAACCCCCTAATTATGTTTTTCAAGTGTAACAAAATAAATAAAGGCTTTTATTACACTTATGAGTACCAGGCGTATAATTGTATTTGCACACTCAAGAGCACAACATAATGGTGCAAAACTTACTCGGTGCTAATGACCTTTTATTGATTATTCTTATTTTGCATTTCCAGATAAACAACATCATATATGATTTAAGTTTATGTATCATTATTATTAAAAGATGTTTTACATCGAGCACAGATGTTTATTTGTAATGACATTATAATAAGGCTATTTCACCTCTGAGAATAATTAATTAACAAGTCACAAGTTGGCTTAACAATTTAAGCTGTTATCCATAATATTTATATTTATATAGCTGGTGTTTACTGAAGTTAATTAGTTCATATATAAGTTAATTAATTAATGTATTAAAATTTTTGTCTATTAAAACTTACTTCATATTCGTTCCATTTGTAATTTTGGCATTTTGGTGAACTCGTATCATGCTTTCTATTAAGTTTAATACTATAGGATTCGATCATTCAAAGAAGTCTGCACTATTAGCCAAATTTTATGCAGCTGTTTTATGATAGAATAGATCTTAGTCTTGATTTAACTAAATCAGTAAAAATATTTAATTAATTATAATATTTACAGAAGACATATTAAAAGTTTTTATCACTTACTGTCAGGATAAGATCATCTCTTAATTTAACCACTTTATGGTTGAATCATTTTGAAATTAAGAATTATTTCATGAATGCATCAATAATGTTTTCAATAAATACATGTTATTTCTTCTTTAAATGTTCTGCACTTGTGCAACGTGATCACCTTTGAAGCGGTATTTTCCTAAAGAATTAATCATCAATATAAAATATTCATTTAAACCGCTTTAATTGGTTCTATTTTTTCTTATATTCAATATGTTTTATCCTTTTTTTTTCTTACAAACTGGTACTGTAAATGATGCGAGATTAGAAATAATTAAAACACACACAACTCTAACACAAACTTTAATAATTTAATCTTGCGATGCATTCACATTGACGGTCATACAATAAATGACCCACATGTTTTAACAGCTGTCAAATTGTATTAGGCGCGCAGAAATGTCATATTCCTAGACAATATTAGAACTTAATGTATTCATATTATTCTAAACGGAGCCAACCAATCAAAAAGCAGGACGAATTTACCAAGAAACCAGGACCGTATTTTAAACAACTTTAAATATTTTGAACAAACATGAAAAATATTTTAAAAAGTCTGAATTATTGTGATAATTGTACTTATTATATTATTACTGATATATGTATTATTTTTAAGATTATAACTAACTAATAACAAAATAAATTTTGTTTTGTATTATTTAACAAATAATAACAAAAAAAAATTATATTACTACAAAATTGCCCGGCAAATTCTAGCCAAAACGCGGACAAAAAATAAAGCATCCTTCTGCTAATTATAAAAAAACATTACAATCGGTACAGCAGTTTCTAAGAAAACGTCGACAAGAAGTCCAAACACAGCTCACAAAACTTTGCAATTTGTTATTATATTTTATTATTTGCAATGTTTACACAATAATATTAATGTTAAAATAATATTCCCAACGCCAAAACTGATTATAATATACCTAAATAATGAACTTAATTTTTAATTAAAATAAATATTCAAAATATTTACCCCTAACATTTTAGCAGACGGCCCTGTGCCATATTAGCGCGATGTCAAATTCAAAAATTGTGACTGTTCCCCTGGCAGAATAAATCGATTTTGTATGAAAATGAATTTTGCCGAACATTTTTCGTACTGAAATCAATCCATACTACCAGGGTAGCAGTCACAAATCCGAAAATGTAATAGCGCTAGTATTGCGCAGGGCCGTCTTCTAAAATGTTAGATTTAATTATTTTGAATATTAAATATAGTAAAACAAAAAATGAATGTTTATAAATTAGTAAAAATGACATGTCACAATCCATGATTGTAATTATATGTTTAAAATTGATTAAAAATAATATTTGTATATGGCTATTAATATTGTTTGCCAAAAGCAACCTGAAAAGTTCATTAAAATGCATATATATTTTAAAATAAAAGAATTAAATTAAATTTTTATACATTTATTTATATAATTTCAAAATATTATTAATATAATTAACAACTAATATAACTTTATAATATATAACTTTAAAATATATAATTTTTATAAACTATATTCAATATTAGTTACATATGGGGCCGTTCAAGTATTACGTAAGCACTATAGGGGGGTGAGGGGTATTGATTTGCTTATTTTGGGTGACATTTTGGTGACAGCTTTGCTTACTTTTGCTGCCAAAGGGGGATGGAGAGGTAAATAATTGTACTAAATCTGCTTACGTAACACTTGAACGATCCCTATGACAATTAAATTTTTTTATTATTACATCACAGTCGTTTGCACTAACAGTGCAATTGTTAAATATCTATTAAATACATAATATTATTATTACCATCATATACATTCTTTAAAGATGCACTTAACTTTTAAATTAGGAATTTAAATACATTTTTTCTTGTTTTCATAGAATTATTTCCGAAACAATAGCAAATTTTGAAAGTATGTAATATAAATCAATTATGGATCTTTTAGTTAAATACTGAGAGAGTAAGTCTAACAAGAAAAGTAACAATTTATGACTAAAATTATATATATATATATATATATATATATATATATATTTTTTTTTTTAATTATCTTAAAATACTAAGCTTATTTGTTCGATCAGACATATTCAAAGTTTAAATTTATAAATAATTAAGTTACGATTAGCATGGTATCTACATTTTGCCAGAACATGATGGCACTTTCTTATCTTAACAATATCTATATATTAATTTAATTGAAAATCATAGATTGTATATAATTTTGTTTCACTGTTGTCCCACTTCTTCTCTAAGGAACAAAGAATCCTTTCAACTTTGTACATCATTATAACATTCATGATCACATATTTAATATTCTTCATCCTTTTTCATAGTTCGTTGCCTCTGCAAGCTGTAGATAGACTATTTCAAATCAATTCTATCAATAGATGCTTGCCTAAATGAACTAGGCAGAGAAAAAGGTGTCATTGAGGCCTGTGGAAACTGTGAGAGATCCAGTTAGCGGAAAGTCTGTGTTGGAGGCTGTTCATTGTAAGATTCACAACTCAGAAGTTACTCAGAAGTCAGGAAATCTGAATAGGCATGTTGCTGTGGAATCTCAGAATCTCCTATAATGGACAAAATTCAGATGTAATCATAAATAATAAAATGTAGTATCACTAGCAACAATAATTAAATAATTAGCAATATGTTCATATTAAATTTACACAATGTTAATGGCTATTAATCGAATATTTAGAATTAATGGTTGTTTCTAGTATTCTAATAGTTGAAAGCAATATATTATTTAAAGTACATCAACATCAATTATCAATTCATTGATAATTAAGAATTGTTTTTGTACACCTAGGAAATAATTGTAAGAATAAAGCTGATTCAATAAGAAATTTATCTAGAATCACGTATAGTAAACCATTCAATTTATTCATCTCCTGAATTGTTTTCTGTATCATTTACAGTTTGTTTTTGAATTCTGCGTAACTATACTAATTCATATATTTGACATTTTGTTAGATACTCGTGAGTGAAAAGTGCTTTTGTACAAAATTGGTTTTGTAGAATAAACTATAAGAATTCCTTATTATTTTCAAAGTTATTCAACCAATAGTAATGTGATTAAAACTGAAGTTTAATATACTAGAGTGAGTTGGTTGATTCATTGGAAAATATAAATCGCAGTTGGATATTTCAGTTTTCACTTGAATAAAATAAATCTTACATGCAACAAAACTTACACGATGCTGTGATCTTTATTCATCATCCTTGTTGTTTTGTTTAGAATTTAAATAGAAGGATATAGAAAACCATTACATAATTCATCAGTATATCATATTTGAGTTAAATTGTTTATGTTCCTTGTTTTTTTTTATAAGTTGTAACCTGCAATAAGAATATACAATTTGTAACAAAATAATATCTACAGATAATATACATTTTCAATAGATAATCTAAATTTTATAATAAACCAAACAAAAGCTTAGTTTAAGAAAAACACATAAATATAGAAATTAACATAAAAAATATAATATAACTACATGATTTCATTTGAAATATAATTATAATCAATTTGTACTTGCTTTTGTACCACTTTATATTGAGAATATTTTTGATTTCTTTCTTTTCTTTCATATAATACATGATGATTTTTGATAAAACTGCATATTTGTTTATAAATGTACACATGGAATTAAGTATAAATAAAAAATAAAACTACATATTTGTTTATAAATGTACACATCTAATAATGTATAAATTAATTTAAATTTACTTTTAGTCAAAAAACTGTCAAACGTTTGACAGTGCTTTGGTGGCGCCATCTAACACAGAACCATATGAACCCGGTAGTCACTACGTAGTTCCTCACAAATTAGGAACGATTTGACATAGAGGCGCTGCATGCAATCTCCTAAGAAACATAGGAATCTTAGTGGATTCTTATTGGATTCTTTATACGCATTTATATTTATATGATGTCGCTACGTAGTTCCTCACGAATTGGGAACATTTTTGCATAGAGGCGCTGCATGCTATCGCCTTAAGGACGTAGGAATCTTAGTGGATTCCTTTTTACGAAATTATATATAATTATGGTCCCGGCTTAGGAGAAATATCAATATATACATTTATATATCGCTTTATACGCTATTAGATATATAATTATGGTCCCACCTTAGAAGAAATATCAATATATGCATTTATATATCGCTTTATACGCCACTAGATATATGATCATGGTCCCGGCTTAGGAGAAATATCAATATATACATTTATATATCGCTTTATACGCCACTATATATATCATTATGGTCCCGGTTTAGGAGAAATATCAATATATACATTTAGATATCGCTTTATACGCCACTAGATATATAATCATGGTCCTGGCTTAGGAGAAATATCAATATATACATTTATATATCGCTTTATACGCCAATAGATTTATAATTATGGTCCCCGCTTAGGAGAATATCAATATATACATTTATATATCGCTTTATACGCTTTTAGATATATAATTATGGTCCCGGCTTAGGAGAAATATCAATATATACATTTATATTTCGCTTTATATAATCGCGAATAGATATATAACTATGGTCCCACCTTAGAAGAAATATCAATATACACATTTATATATCGCTTTATACGCCACTAGATATATAATCATAGTCCCGGCTTAGGAGAAATATCATATATACATTTATATATCGCTTTATACGCGATAGATATATAATTATGGTCCCACCTTAGAAGAAATATCAATATATGCATTTATATATCGCTTTATACGCCACTAGATATATGATCATGGTCCCGGCTTAGGAGAAATATCAATATATACACTTATATATCGCTTTATACGCTCTAAGATATATAATTATGTTCCCGGTTTTGAAGGAATATCAATATATACACTTATAATTATAACGCTTTATACGCCACTAGATATATAATCATGGTCCCGGCTTAGGAGAAATATCAATATATACATTTATATATCGCTTTATACGCCACTAGATATATTATTATGGTCCCGGTTTTAAAGGAATATTAATATATACATTTATATATCGCTTTATACGCCACTAGATATATTATTATGGTCCCGGTTTTGAAGGAATATCAATATATACATTTATATATCGCTTTATACGTCCAGAATTATAATATGATCCCGGTTTTGAAGGAATATCAATATATACACTTATATATCGCTTTATACGCCACTAGATATATAATCATGGTCCTGGCTTAGGAGAAATATCAATATATACATTTATATCTCGCTTTATACGCCACTAGATATATTATTATAGTCCCGGTTTAGGAGAAATATCAATATATACACTTATATATCGCTTTATACGCCACTAGATATATAATCATGGTCCCGGTTTTGAAGGAATATCAATATATACACTTATATATCGCTTTATACGCCACTAGAAATATGATCATGGTCCCAGCTTAGGAGATATATCAATATATACATTTATATATCGCTTTATACGCCACTAGATATATAATCATGATTCCGGCTTAGGAGAAATATCAATATATACATTTATATATCGCTTTATACGCCACTAGATATATAATCATAGTCCCGGCTTAGGAGAAATATCAATATATACATTTATATATCGCTTTATACGCCGCTAGACTTATAATTATGGTCCCGGTTTTAAAGGTATGTCAATATATACATTTATATATTGCTTTATACGCCACTAGATTTATAATCATGGTCCCGGCTTAGGAGAAATATCAATATATACATTTATATATCGCTTTATACGCCACTAGATTTATAAATATGGTCCTGGTTTTGAAGGAATATCAATATATACATTTATCTATCGCTTTATACGCCATTAGATATATAATTATGGTCCCGGTTTTGAAGGAATATCAATATATACATTTATATATCGCTTTATACGCCACTAGATTTATAAATATGGTCCTGGTTTTGAAGGAATATCAATATATACATTTATATATCGCTTTATACGCCATTAGATATATAATTATGGTCCCGGTTTTGAAGGAATATCAATATATACATTTATATATCGCTTTATACGCCACTAGATATATT
>NW_020537272.1:24818-47453 GCF_003426905.1 Ctenocephalides felis | reverse complement strand
ATATTATGGATAACAGCTTAATTGTTAAGCCAACTTGTGACTTGTTAATTAATTATTCTCAGAGGTGAAATAGCCTTATTATAATGTCATTACAAATAAACATCTGTGCTCGATGTAAAACATCTTTTAATATAAATGATACATAAACTTAAATCATATATGATGTTGTTTATCTGGAAATGCAAAATAAGAATAATCAATAAAAGGTCATTAGCACCGAGTAAGTTTTGCACCATTATGTTGTGCTCTTGAGTGTGCAAATACAATTATACGCCTGGTACTCATAAGTGTAATAAAAGCCTTTATTTATTTTGTTACACTTGAAAAACATAATTAGGGGGTTATGATTTTATTGTGTATTTACCAATTCACATTTTGACAAAACCACAGATGTTTTGATGATTAATTTCAATTGATCAAGTAAAAGATCAATGAAGGGATATTGCTTATCAACTGTGGCGGTTTGAATTATATAAACCACCATGTGATTCATCTTTAGATGAATCATATTTACTTCACGAGCATTTTCTTGTAGAAAAGTACTTTTCACTTACAAAAACTCAACGAAATAACAGTTATGATATGCGGACATAAAAGCAAACTATAGATGATACAGAATTTTATCAGAATAAAGATGAATCATTTGATTTCTCGAAGAACTTGCGTAAGTTCTTTATAGAATGGGTTTTTTTACTTACACTCTTTGTTTACAACAATTCAAGATATAATCTTACCAAAAGTTTGAATTTGTTTCTTTTAGTTTATTAATATAGCAATAAATAAAAGGAAAATTACTTATTTTTAAATACAGTAATAAATAAATATATGGACCTCGATAATATATTTATGCTCACATACAAACATACATATGCACAAATTTAGTTCATACATTTTATCATCTGTTGCATACAGTAAATAATTATTTAATGAAAATACAAAACCTATTCAATTATATTTAATGAATTTATTTAACAAATCAAATATATATTAATTAGGTATTGAACTTTGTATGAAGGCATTTGAGAAATCATAACTTAACTTTCATCGTATTGTGTAAAAAGCATGTTTCTTAAAAAGATATCATTAAGTATGTAATATTTTTTATTTTCTAGTTTTCTATTACTTGAAGAGAGTTTATTAAAAAGTTAAATTCCTAGTTCATGTAAAGTATTGAAGGAATTAGAAAATTTTAGTGTAGGGCCCATTTGAAAGTTTATCTGTTGTAGCAATAATCTGGATTAAGGTTTGAACACAAATCATATTACTTGAAATTAATAACAAATCATTTAAAGTATTAATACAAAAATGCAAAAAGTGTTAAGATTTTATATTTATGAAAAAAGGTCGACAATACCTTTATTTAAATCTATGTATTTTTAACTTTCCTCATTAAGGAGAATTTTACGTTTTTGCCAGAGAATCCGACTAAATAATTTTATGTTCTCTCGACGTTTTAAGCAACATTCAATTCTGATTTGTTGATACTAAATTTAGAAAAGTATATATGTGTGTATGTAATTCGTAAAATTTTGCGTCCACGTTTTAGCCCAAAAATTGAATCAATACAAATTCAAAGATTGTTCAGAAGATATTGATTGGGATCGCGTTGATTTAGTTATTGGTAAAGATAAGCAGGGCCGTTTTCTCATAATTAAATGTTTACACAATTCGATGATTTTGATAAATTTTGTATAACGACAGATTTCCTAGTATGAAATAACATACATAAATAATATAAGCCTATGATTAGCGGTTTGATAAAAATTTATCAAAGTTTATAACTTCGTAGCTTGAGCGATTCTAATCAGAATCTTTGCTGAAGCATATGTACGGACTTTGGTGTTTCGTAGGTAGCTACTGATTACAGTCGACGTGTTACAGATGACGTTAAATGTGTTAAACACATTAAATTAATGTACAATTACATGTATTATAAGTATGTTTGAAAGACATCAGTTGGAAACCGTATTGATAATTTTTTAGAAAAAGCGAAAATTATATATTTGAAATACCAATTTTGCACAGAAAGCTGAATCTCAATTTTTATTAAGTTGATTAAGGCAAAATGCTACTTACAACTAGTTCACCAGTTCATAATTTCGAAATGCAAGTCCATGTGTCCATTATTAAGGCGAACGTCGCCGCAGCAAAATTGCAGCTGACATCGTAATAAATGCTGCTCTCAATTTTAACATATACTGAGCAGTATTTAGCGGTTGTTAACAAGAGCAAAACTGAATTCATTTAGTGCTTTAACATACTGACTTAATTACACTTTAGGTGGAAACTTACATGCTGTAATTGATAGTGCACTTTAGTTAAATTTTATTAGAGGGAAAAACGAAGTAATGATAATATATACTCTGCAACTTATTTCTTCGGTAAAGACGAGATCTTTTAAGTACAAAAACGAAGTACAAGCTTTTCGTTGAACAATTAAAGAACAATCAGGAATAAATTAATTGGGAGAAACAAACTACGAATGTAAAATTTTTAATAACTTGACAATATCTTGCTGCTTTTATTATGAGATTCACATTTCGATCGTGTTTATGCAAAATCATAAATCTTTAATGAGCTTTTATAAATATCCTACTTAAATATTATCTCATAGCCGGGTATTTGCATGCTCATTAAGCATAAAGAGCACTTCATAAATCTTAATAAGTCTATCTTTCTATAATATAAGTAACTATCGTTTTTGCTAATTCCTTGAGAAAAGTTTATAATGCACAGTTTAATCTTATTATAATGATAGAAAATGCTTTTATGCATGTAAACTTGCGATTTTTCATTACTACATTAATCTCTCTCAGTACTTTGTTGCACTTAGTTTAAATAGTTTAATGGATTGCAGAATGTATAATGAAAATGCATATTATTATTATTTTAGAGAAATGTTTTCTGTGCTGGATTCTGAGAATCAATATGAAATTATAATATTTAAAATAATAATGAATTTTTTTATATTAAAATAGGGTTTGTAAGACTGTATTATTGAGTTCAAAACTGTACCTGCACTTATTACAGTCAAATATTTTTGTATACAATGAAAATGAGTTATTGTAATATTCAATTTGAGAAATTTTGCTTTATATTTGTAAATCCATTATTGATGACTTTAAAACTGTATATAAATTAATTGCATATAAATATATTTTTCATACAATGAGAGTTTATCTCACAGATAACAAATTATCATTACTGAAGTTCTGGGCTCTATTTTTTTATTCAACTACATTTCAAAATGAAAAGAAGCATAATAGTAATTTTTTGAGTAATTTAAGTAAATAGATCGCTTACTGCATATTTAGAATTATTTATAAATATTTTTGCTTAAAGATTTTAGCAACAAATTCAACTGTTATTATTATAACAGTCAATATTATATGAATTAAAATATAATTTAGGGCAAAAAATTTAATGTAATTGTTAATATTATTAATCAGCAGTAATGTTTAATATTTGTAAGCAAAAATGTATAATATAACTAATTTTAATCAAATCTATATGTTTTCATTAAATGTATCTGAATATTATTTGTAATGTCAAGTTTGTGCGCTCTTATTGAAGTAAATGTCGTTATTTCAGTTACATGAATAAATTTATTCTTATAATAACTGTTGTGATAAGCATGATTAATAAACAGTTATAATAATAACTTCTGCACAAATATATCTTGGAAATATCCAACAAAGTAATTTTTATTTATTATTTGTCATTTTATAAAAACTGCTGTTATTACCTGTGGTATCTTCGGAGGTCCTGTTGGATTCCTGGAATGAAATGAAATCATATCATTGAGCACAAATATATTAGATATTTAAAAATAAACGTGTGTAATTAATTTTTATAAACAAAAAGGTATTTTTTTTTAAATTAGACTTATTTAAACTACTTTGTTATTAGCGGCCATTTTAAACGAGAGTAAAGCAACTGACGTCTAATGTGCTATTATTTTGTTGGTAGCACTGACAATCCGAACCATATGAAGTTGAAGTTATTGGCCTCCGAGTTGTCAATGTCAGACTACTGTCAAATTATAGTACTTAAAATGTATTTATTATATTAACTAAAAATATTAATTTAGGACAATTGTTTGCTACATCAGCTTAATGTAGTATTTTAAGTAATTCTAATTTGATAATTCAGTAACTTAATAATTAAGGATAAGAATCACATGTGATATTAAATCAGTGGTACAGTCAGAAAATTTTGCATTGATTTTATTTAGTTTTGATATAAAGAATTTGGATTAAAAACCAATGCTGCACTTGGCATTTGTGATAAATAATTACAAGACGAATTTAATTTCAAATAAATTAATTTTTTAAGGTAAGTCATTTACATTATTTCTTTCATTTATCACATTTATATGGATGCATTTAAAATTTGTCCTTTGTTATTTTAGAGTGTAATGTTTAAATATATATTTGATTTAAGTTTAGTATCATTTTTATATAATTTTATATCTATAATATGTAAATATCATCAATTTCGTAGAAGGTCCCTCATTCACCTTATGATTCTTTGTGACCCATGTCCACTTCATGTTAGAATCATTTCATTTTTTATATAAACATATATAATTTGAATTAATAGCTTATATATGGTTATGTACATAAAAATGTTATTTATTTCCATCCTGTCTCTCTGAACATAATTTGAAAAAAAAAAGATGGAAATACATTAGAAAGAGTTAAACTTTTGTGATGATTTATTGTTCAACGTGAACATTTAAATATAAATATTTATTCATAAGCCGAAGTTACTGGGATACTTTATAATAATATGTATTTCCTATATATTGCTGCAGAATTTTCACATTCACAATATAGTGATTCAAAATTGCTATAGTATACAAATATAATATTGAAATGTAACCCGATGACTTTCAATTGCAATCAACACACAAACTATATTAGAGAAAAATCCAATGAAAGACATGCAATAAATATAAAACCTTATTGAAGGAGAATGATTTGCAAAAATGTAGAAGTGATTGCTATATAAGATGTTAATAAAATTACTGATCCATGTATACATTTTGGAAAATTCTAAGATACCATGTATCTTTCGTCTTTATGTATTGGAAAATACTAAATAGTATTCAGGAATGTTGTTATGTGTAATTATATACATTGTCTAATATAATTATATTCTGAAAATAATAACTTGGATATTTACAGATTTCGATATACTTTATAATGAGATCTTTGATGCTATACTCGAAGCTGTATTGTTTAACGATTAAATAGATTTCCTTATTGAGCAGATAATTTACAACTGTCCTTAATGAACACCTATTAAATATAACAAAAAAAATACTATGTATATAAATGAAAATGACTAGAAATTACGAGTATTACTTTTACTTTAAATAAATTAATGCAATTGAGTAAGAGTAATAATTAGTTAAAAGTCTTTTTAAAAGTTCATTTATAACTCTTCAGTTAAGGACATTTAGCAAATTTGATAATTCACAATTGTTTGTTGTGCAAAAGTCTTAAATTTTATTAAGACTTTATGTATGTTAAATTAAATTTATTGTATTAAATTTATGTCATGTTAAAAAATCAACTCAACTCGATGAATTATCACGATATTCTAATGATTGTATACAAAATTATAAGGTATTCTTTCAATTAAAGAAATAAAGATTGATTAAGAAAATTGTTCTAATAAAATATAAATGTTGGCTTAGATCGAGTGGTGATTTTCTATTGTAGACTTCTGTTAATAAAGAATTGGATGACTGCTAGGAAATTTTGATGACTGTTAAGTTTGTCTCTGATTTTTTGTTGATTTGATAGATAAATTACAATATGATTACATTACAAAACTGATCTTTTGGGCTTAGATCGAGTATTGGCTAGGATTTTTTTTTTAGATAATTAACAGAAAGGTATTTGGAATGGAAAGTCAGTCTTTCTAATGTTAACCTTGTTTTATAATCTTGCATATTGACCTTCTGGTAGGTTTATCATTGAAGAAAGTACTTGACTTTTATTATAAGCTGGTGATCCACGTATCTAGATTTGAAATCATTTTTTTACCAAAACATAGCATTCTTAATCAAATAGTCTATAGATGCATGCGTCAACAGATAAGGTCGAATGATAGATGCGCGTCGATGTCTCTCTGTACACATCGTGACATTCTTAAAGTAGTGTGTAGTTTGTTCTCATTTATTATAAAAAAAATTAAAAAATCAGTTGTTTATAGTTGTGAAACGGTTTATTAAAGGTTCAGTGTGATTTTCGCTAAGTTCTAAGTGGAATCCTAAATGGAATAATAGTAAAAACCAAATCTAATCAGGATAAAGGCACAACCTTAAATAAATATAAACATTGAGCACTAATGTTTGAGTTAGCTTATTTTGTTTTTATATCATATAATATAAATTAATTTTTCAATAATTGGTAAACATTGTATTGTGATTTTTACTTAAAATTAGTTTCAAGTGGCAATTTGAATAAAAATATAGCAGAATCCTAAATCTAATCAGAATAAAATCGCAACGTTAAATAAACGTAAACATTTAATTTTAAAGTTTCTAAAGTTTTATAAATCGAACAGACCAATTTTATGAAAAAAAATTGATTATTGCAATTTAGTTTTTATTAAATATTACTGAATATAATTAAGATAATTTATACTGTATTGTATAAAGTAGTTCAAAGTCTTTTTAACCTATAAATATAAATATACAATGTTTAGAATAACGATATGACTGAACACAATTAATTATTATCAATTCATTGTAATTCATAATAACCGATTGATGGGTTTATTATACTATATTAATTGCAATTAATTACAATGAATTTGCATTATTAATTTATGGGATTTTCAATAAATCTTTTAAAGTTCATTACTTTACGAATTTGTTAGTAGCAAGTCATACTACTTTGTTATCCCATTTTAAATAAGAATTAAATTTGTATATATCAAACTGAATGCATATAATAGTCATTTATTAGTGCAACAATGTAGCTATTTATTTCGTAAACAAGATTAAAATATTAATAAATATAATTCTTCTGTAAATATGAGTTAAAGTCTTCGTGCAACGTTCTACGATGTGCTCGCCATGAAAAAAATATATATGTTAATTTGATTTCACATTTCAATACAGTTTTACTGACAAAGTATTTACCTTTCTTAACACAGTTATTTTCCGTAATATATCTATAGTGTTATACAAATATATAGAAAAAAATCTCTAGGGTTGTTTGGACTAAAGATATTTAAAACATGAGTGATCAGTATAGTTATAGTGTTGATGTGAAGAGTTCGGGAGTTGTTATATTAAAATTATTAACTCGTTCCGTGATCAGTTAATTAATTTGGCAATTTATTATTAAGTGGCAGTGTAAATATTTTGGTGTTTTTAATAAAAATGTTTTCCGGATGTAAAAATCACAGGATTCGCGAAGAAAGGACACCTCTTGTTTTAGGATCAAGAAGAGGTTATGGATCTGTTGCGCACTACTATAATTTCTTGAGATTGTCGTCGCAAAGATTTTCCCTCATGAATTCTTCCGCAGTGGTAAATAAATTATTAAATAATAATAAATTGTTCGAGACATTAAATAGTGTAAAAATTCACTTGAAAATATTCCCTAATAATAGTAACTGATTTTTGAGCAAACCATTATAGAAAGCGTGATTTACTTAATATGGTAAGGGAGTTCTGATCCACGAAACTAAAACATATTTTATAATATCATTGATTGAATATAATTTACATTCGTGCTTATATCGAAAACTATATTTTATCTGATAATTTTCTATATAGATATTGAAAAGAACAAGATTTTTTAAATTGATACCAGTAGTATTCTAATATTTGCAAAATTCATGAGATATTAGGATAAGGAAGGTTTATGTTTGGCAAACAATTATGGATCTTGTTGCTATCTGCATATCGATATTATAAGCTTGTTCAAATCGACAAAAATTGTAAAAAATAATCATCTCAATAAATTTTGTTGTATATTAGTTTGAGGCAATGAAAAAGTTTCAGAACGATGATTGTACAACATTTTATTTATACTAAAAAGCATGTGGTTTTTTTGGTTCATTGCTTGTAAGGAAGGAAAATCAATGAAGAATACTTTTTATACATTGTACAGTTTTTCAATATTGATAGACAAGTACAAATTTAATCGCTGAAATATTTGCATATCATATTAATTGTATGGGGCTCTCCGTGGCACAGGGGTTAAAGCTTTGGTCTTGCGACCACAAAATATCAGGTTCGATATCCAACTCGGACAGTGATATCAACAAGTAGTGATATATGTTTTCACTTGAAACTATAGATCTCAAAAATGTTTTCAAATGAAAATAATTTTATTGTATCACTGACATTGCTGCATAAAATTCAAAATATATCATTAATATTAGTGAAATAGAGGGGGAAGATTCAACACAACACCTCGTGGAACTGTTGAAGAAATCAGTAATTAATTAGATTGTGGTATTACAAAAAGAATCAAGTAGTTATCTATTCTAGTTGTGACATATTTGACTAGCATTTGCTTCTTATTCTTTTTGCAACAATCCAACTTTTTCCAAGGGCAATTTCCACTTGATATCATATTTTGGATATATAGTCTCAAGTAAAATTCTGATTAATATCAAACTGATCGAAGTGGTTTTCCAACCTGAGACCAGTTGTTGCTGACCCACAGTTTTACCACAGAGGCATACTTCTTCAGAAATGTCGATAAATCATTGGCATTATTGGCATTCATCTGAAATACGTTTTTTCTCCTAACATCAAAATTGTGAGTTTTCACGTACAAACTTCTAGTTTGTAAAATAAAAAAATAATGACGCAGGAGTACACATTAAATTGATACTGAACCAAGAGCCAGTGAACCTTTTAAATAAAGTTCCTGCAAAACTAAAAAAAAAAAAAATACTAGTGATTCTTAGCTTCATTTAGTCATTGGAAGTCCTATGTAAGTTCTTCTCCCAAGTCTGTAAATTTATCTAATCACTTTTATTGCATTAATCATACTCTTTTGTATAAAGATCAAGT
Organism: Ctenocephalides felis; assembly: GCF_003426905.1. Taxonomy (NCBI): domain Eukaryota; kingdom Metazoa; phylum Arthropoda; class Insecta; order Siphonaptera; family Pulicidae; genus Ctenocephalides; species Ctenocephalides felis. The sequence goes on along the minus strand of NW_020537272.1, from coordinate 38,401 downwards.
GTAATGCAACATATAATACGTGCGATAATTTCTTATGTACATTGTTCATGTAGCATTTTTAAATTTTCATAGATAATGCAACTCCTGGCACGTGGATATTTTGACATTTCGATAGGGCAATACCAACTACATTCTTGTCAGAAATGTTTATTTTCGACCATCAGTTTCGGTCTGCTTCTCTAATTGAGTTAACAACAAATTTTTCTGCAGTAGAATTATTTGTTTCTAAGTGTTGTGTGATGTTTATTTTGTGGTGATTGTTTAGTGCTCCGGCCATGTCTCTGTACACAAGACTATGGAATCGTTGCGAATTTATCTCGGTAAATATTTCGGACAATATTTGCACTGTTTTCGTCTATGCGAAACAAAAATGTTTGCCTTGGAGCTTCTTTTATGTGTTACTAATGGATTTCGATAATCCCTTCGTATTTGTTTTGGCTTGGTGTATCATTAATTGAATATATTTTTGAACAAGAATTAAGAAACGTATCAATTTGCGGAGAAGCATTATTATATGTAACTACTTGCTGAACCAAGGATTTTCATTTTTTCATACTTTATTTTATATATCATAATTGATATCTAACAAAATTTGACAAATATAGCCATCTGTATAAAATTCTTATAAATCACATAAATATAAACTGAGAGTGAGAATTATGTGATATTGATTTATTAATGACAAAGCATAAATTTGCAACAGAGATAAAATGATAAATCTATAATGTTTTTGATCACTTTAGGTTCAAATAAAAACCTAATTTTAATTTCAAAAAAAATTACAACATCTATACTAAAATTGGCATAAAGATCAATTTCTATTGCTACTAAGATATGCACAATTTTCACCATTATTTTATTTTAAGAAAGGATAATTCCAGCATATATCATTTTTAAGTCGTGTTTCTTGGTATTATTTTATAAATAATTTGCTGGCTTTAAAAATATATATCTCATAAAATTAAAAAAAATGGTTTGAGTGTTAAAGAATTTCATAAATTGAAATATCTAATAGACAGAAAAAATACTGAATATTTTCATGTTATAAAAGAACAATTTTGAGAGTATTGGTCGTTGAACTGTTTATGGTTATTAAAATTGAAATTTTGCTATAGTTTTGGGGATAAATTGTTACTCGAAAAAATATAATCAAATTTGATTTATTAAATAAAGTAATATTTTAATGTGTTCTTGACAATATTACGATATAATGATTTATATGGTTTTATACAATATGTTAATTTTCATGTATTAGTTCTCGGTAATCGTATAAAAAAATGAATTATTTAAAAAATTATTAACATGAATACTCAAGCGCAAAAAATAAAATCCATCATTTTTTATTGCGTGGTTATATGCTAAATTTATGCATTTAGTTGTCTATAATAATGGTTGTTTATATATATAAAAAAGTTGTATACCGGTTAACAATATATTTGAATTTTCTTAAATTGCATTCCAGGATGAATTTTAGATTTCTTAATATTTCATTAACAAAATATATAATAAATAGTTAACAAATGAATTATTAAATTTTACACGAATATTATACTATAAAATATTAAAAATTATTATTCTTCATTTTAATATTTAATTAGAAATCTATAATAAAATAATGGTGTTCTAAACACAAATATAGGGGAATAAAAAGTTCTACAAAATGTTTGAAATTGCTTATAATTCATTCCAGGATGAATTTTTAATTTCCAAATATTTATTTCACAGCAATATGATCTTTTACGACTGAAATTAAATTTATAGCTAATTTTATTAGATTCTTTGATATAAACAAGTAACTCTTGTGTACTTTAGCAATTATTTTCGTTGGCGGAATCTAATCAGAAAATTAAAGTGACCCTGATTATTTGGTTTGGCTAATATGGGCAGTGTAATCATAAAATGTAAATATGCTCAGTAAACTCACAGGTGAATTATTACTGAAAAACATAATTGTTTTTAGAGTCGTTTAGGCTATTCAAATATTCGCAAAAGGTAAACTTAAAATGCATCTTTGGAAATGTAAATCTTTGGGTACATAATAATGGAAAATATGAAAGGAAACAGCCAAATCGGCTGCAAATATTTGTCAAGAATAATAAATTCTTGGTCGTTGGCGTATAATTAAAGAATAAAAAGAAGACTAAGGTGTAATCTGGTAAATCGAATACTGAATTTGGATAATTTGAACAAAAATAAAATAATTTTTTTTAATGATAATGATCTCACTAAAAACGATACGAGAGTATTAAAATAAAAAAAAACAGTTGATAATCACTAGAATGAAGATTTAGAAATAAAACTTTGATGATTTTTGAAATGAAGAGCAGACTGTGCTGTAAAAACTATAAAGATCAGGGATTTTGAAGGATATTTTGCAGTTGTTCTATTCATATTTTTCCATATAGAAAAATTAATAGAAATTCAATAGAAATGAAAAATAGAATCTAGAAAACATAACGTGGACATCAATTTAATGGAAAACTTAAAACTTAATATTGTAACTTGATAAATAACTAGTAATTTCATTTTCCAACGAACTCCTAGTATTTATATGAATATTGAATTGGGTACTAAACTTTTTTTTAAAAAATTTATTGACCTCGCTTACGTGAAGCATTTACTAAACAATTTGAAATAAAATCTAATCTAATTTATATAAAAAGGTTTTAAATGGAACAAATATAAAAAAATGTGATATTTATTAAAATATTCCTTTTTTTTAAATTTATATACAAAGCTTTTATAAGCATTGAAGCTAGAGAGCCAGGAGATACATAAACCAGAGATTTCATTCTATTGTTTATATAAAAGACTATTTCCATGATTATATTAATTATTGCTATGAAGAATTAAACCAAAGAAAAAATCAAAAACATTTCTTTATTTCAATTTGCAATTATGTGTAATGCCCGTATCAATAACTATATATAAATATTATTTACTGTTCAAGTTTAAGTTAATCCTATTATCACGAGATAAAATCTATATTCTTACTGTTGACAAACAGTTTGAGAATTACTTACATAATTAGTAACTTATAAAAACCCCAAGCAACTCCGATACGATTTTTAATAGTTCGTGACTCTTGCACTAGTTAAGACGTGAAGATGTGACAAATCTTAGAAAATTTGATTAACAATTTTATATCAGAAATAAATTAAATTATAATTTTTAATTTTAATTATTAATTTTATTAAGTGACAATGTTTAAAGCAATGCGAAGACACCACAATCAGCATGAGCTACAGGTGAACCACAGTAGAGTATTTTTGACTAATTTGCACTAGGTTGAAAACATTTTTTTTAATTTTTAAAATTAATTAATAAACACATCACTAGTAGAACTGTTCACAACAAAATATTTTATATATTTACATCAGATTTCGAGTAAACTTTAAATTATCTTCACTGGATTTGTGTCCTTAGAGTCTTGCTTCCAGTATTTGTTAAACTGTAATATGGAAAGTACAAAGGGCAATGCCCATATCTTTCTGGGAAAGACGATTATTATAGAATTTTTTCTTTGATTCTGTTATTACCAAAATTCGGTTTCATCTGTTTTGGTAAATATTTTCACCAGAAATTAATGAAAATATTTTTTCATTACAATATACTTTAAGTATATAAATAATCGATAATCGTGAGTTAGCAATTTTTTATGAAAATCTGACTATTTCATTTCAAATTGATGTTTTAATTTTTATTTTTTTTTTACTGAAAACATAATGCATTGCAAAGCTTTCTCTGCTCATTAACGATGCAATTGTAATTAAACAATTAGCATCGTTATATTACCAAGTGCTAAGCATTTTATGTCATAATATATTCATTAATTTTATGCATAAAATTTTATCTGATCAATTGTTATAAATTTAACAACGTTTTTTTTCAAGTAAACATTCCACCAAGTTTGAAATAAACTCATTTAAAAAAAATCATAAAGTTCAATCATAAAATGCACAATGATTTTTTTTTTAATTTTTGGAACATGCACCATGGCGGTATAACACAAGAAACGTTTTACTATCATTGATTTCAGTAAATTTTTATATCTTTTATTTTTTTTTTGTATTTTTTTCTGATTTTCATAAAAAATCATTGGCACAATACACATTTGTTGCCGAAATTTCGATTGAAATTCTGTTGCTCTAATTGACCCATAATTTTTAAACGACATCCATGAAAAAAAACGCCTAAGTTGAATTTAAATTATTTTTAGTAAGATATCCGTACGTTTTGAATCCCAGTTTGACTCTTCTTCTGTGGACAATGTTCACAATTTATTTATTTAAAAAATGAAAAAATCACAAGCAATAAACGAATGACATCATTAACATTCATTTTCGTGGGAAACAAAAATAATTCTTTTGACAAAGAAAAACAACAAATTGAGTTGAACGATGTGCCTGCTTAAAAATCGATTTCTGTAAAATGATTTTATTATTACAGTCGTTCTCAACATAACTTCATTCCAGTGAATTTTTATTCCTTTGTTATTTTAATTGATTCCAATTGTCCAGCTCGTGTTTGAGAATCATTTCGAAGCCATTGTGACATAATCTGTAATGTAACTAAATTAAAAACGTGCTTTATTGCCAAACAGTTTGATCAATATAATAACCATGTGATCGTAAACGTTCTCAAGCTATCGTATTATATATGAATACTTCATATACTATGACACTATTTAGATAGTATTATCATGAATGATGATTAAGTTGAATGTTTATTGTTATAAATGTCAGTAATTTTTTATTCCAAGAATTATATATCAAATATTTGCGCCAAAGGGAAACTATACACAATTGTCGATAGTTCTCATGGTTTTCTTCTACTGATTGTAATTTAAAATTTAACCAGAAGATGTATCATTTTTAACATTTACCGGAGCCAGACATGGTGTTAATTGTTAAGAACGTGGACTAGCACAAACTAGTCCAGGATTTGATCAAATCGAGCAGAGTGATATCAAATTTCCACTTGAAGTTACAGATCTCAAATATAATATCAAGTGAAAATTGCCTTTTGTGGGCATTGCTGCAACATAGAACATGTAATTCTGAACGCTATTATCTGGCTTAAATCAATTATTTAACGTATAGCAATAATTCGAAAAATTTTGCTACCCCTTCGATATTATATTTGATTTGAAGTTATTATAGCAATTAATCTTTTTAAATACTAAATTTTATTTGCGATTTTTAATAAAAAGTGGATCTGATGGAAAATAAGCAAAAAAATTATTATATCATAATAATCATCAGTTGATAATTAAGATCAATGGAGAAGTGTATTTCTGCTGATTATTTCTTCAAATTGACCGATTAGGAAACACGTATGCTTCGTATAAGATTATTGTTATATGAAGTCAAATAAGTTCAGTTTGTTTTGTATTTCATACAGAATAAAAGAACTCAGTGTAAAAAAATATAGCTAAAAATGATGAGATTAAACGTGCTAATTTGTATATTATATATTATATTAAATTAATATATATTTTGAGTGGATTACGAAATTTTATTCGTCATTTTTTTTTATTTCATTCATTTTTTTATTGTAATTTTTTTCAACTGATCCTATTTTGTTCAATTAGTCCAAATAAAAAATGGAATCACAGTGTAATATTTAATATATACAATTAGCGAAACTTTTAAACTTATTGTTCGTGATATAATTGATTTAAACGCATATAATTAATTCTCCTAATTAGTTCCTATTTTGATGTAAATCTCTATAGTGAATTTTATGAGACTAACAACGATTTGAAATCAAATAGTCTTTGAATCGAATATCCTATGCGTTTTAAACTTCATTTAAACAATCATTGCATTAACAAGACAGCATCCAAGTATTTTTCTACATCTGTTATACACAAATATTGCCCATAAATCATCAGTTTTACTATGCCGTCTGGTGCCAAAGAAGAGCAATTTGATCACGTTCGGGCTCTTGTGCGCGGTCTGCACGGCCCGACACGCAATGTGGCACGTCCAGGAACGCCAGTGTTACCCAATTTGCCTGCACTTCCACAACAGGCTCAGGTTTATAGGCCTTTACGTCTGGACATACCAGAAAGGGCGCACCAGGTTCCCGCTTTGACGGTTACGGCACCAGCCAGCGATGCGCAGAATAGGCGGTTTTCGTTCGGCCTAAGAAGGCAGAGCGCGGTTCGATGAATTAGCTATTTGATTTGATAGCACGTTTGGTTTTTTTCGCGGTTTGGTTATTGTTTTGGTTTTGTTTTGTTTTTTTTTTGTTGTATGTTTTTTTTTTTTGTCTTTATTTTGTTTTGTTTATGTACGAATACTTTTGTGTGGAAAACTTGCATGAGATTTTTTCTGGAAAACTTGTTTTCGTGCCAAAGTCGTTTTCAACGACACCTTTTACATTCCAAATTTTTGTGATGCTGAAATTTCTACTATTCTCTATTATTTTTTAGACTCATGCAAGTTTTCTGTTATTTTTGAAAAAGTTATAAATTGTCGCCTGATCTTCGATGTTGACGAGGAGCTGCTGCTTGCTTGAATAACATACGAACCTAATTTTATATTTACTTCTATGTTTTTGGTGATGCATATGCGAAATTTTTACAATTTAAGAAGTTAATGCTTTATTTATATGTTTTGAAGAGTTAACAATGTTTTTAAGCAATGTTTTTGGTGATGCATATGCGAATTTTTTACAATTTAAGAAGTTAATGCTTTATTTATATGTTTTGAAGAGTTAACAATGTTTTTAAGCAATTGTTTTAACTCTTGTTTTTATTTCACACCAGTCAAAAAAAATTACTCCGGCGAAAATATATTATCTTGCATTTTAGTATGTATATCAACGAAGTCTTCCATACTTAGTTCATTAAAATAATTTTTACTGCTATTTTTTTAAATACACGTTTAGTCTAAAATAAACCAATATTTAAAATTTATGAAGTCTATTTGTCAGTGAGATAATTTTAACTCAGCACCAGAAGTAAAAAGTATTAGTTTTGGCAGCAACATTTACTCAACAGGTATGTTTTTGGAGTGCTTGAAAATATTTTTGCTTGCCAGAATTGTCAAACTTGATTAGTTGCCTTCACATTAGAATCATTCTAATTTTTTTTCAAAAACATAAATCTGACGATTCTACAATTAAGTAACTCGAGAGGTTGATATTTTAAGAAATGAAATTCACTTGTTACAATTAAATATTTTTAGTGCTCTTGATTCAGCGAATTGATTTTTAGTGGTTCACATTATATTTTCAGTTTTCTTCAATATATAGTCGCAAATTACAATAATCAAAACGTGCATTAACAATGCTTTCTATCCCTTTTTAATAGTTGGAAACAAATATAAAAAATGTACTTACAACATTTAATGCATTTATCGATGATGCAAAACTCAGTTTGCTTTGATAGAAAAATTATCGTTATATTAATTGAATTTGAATCTACAACAAGGCTCTTATTAGCAAATATTTTTTGTTTTTTGACTTATTTTGTTTACATCAGATTGTTTAAGATCTGATTCAGTGTGACTAAGGTTGTTGTTATGCATGGCCACAATTAATTACAAATACACTTGGAAAATTTATTACTTGGTAATAAAGCGCTGAAATTATTCTCGTTTCTAACACATAGACAAACGTTTTCAATTGTTTGTTTACAAATGTCGAAGAATGAGTGATCTTGGTTATGGCAACTCTCCAGCAACGTAAATTTAATACTAATTTAACTTTTGTGCTATTTGATTAATTGATTTTTAAATTTGTTCTTAATGTTTTCCATGGTTCTGATGTTTTTATTCTATTTAAATGGATACAGTAGTATGCACCAACCTATTTAACACATTCCTTTTTAGATTAAAACAATAAACAGCCTTGCCAAGTATTTCTAAAAGGTAATTTGGCGTCGAGAAGGAACGCCCAACGTCGGGGCATTGCTTTTAAGAGCAACAGCATTTACGTATCTAGTGCTTCTCTTGTTCAACTTGTTGAAGTGTTTTATTGAAGTTTATTTGAGCAAAACAATCTTGTTTCAAATGGAATCATATTCTAAGTGCGATTATAGTATTGTGGCCTATTATTTGGAAGTTACGATCGCTTTGTTCTGAGTGGAAATAACTATTTGTCTGGACAAACGCGTCCATAATATTGAACTAACCATGTTTGCATATGAAATGTATTAACACAAGCGCTTAACAACTCAGGAATATATTTATAAATTTTATGTACCAAATATTTGTACCGTTTATCATTTTGATCAAATTAAACAAGGTTAAGTCGTATTTATATTTTATTAACATAAATCACAACCAGCGTTTTCCAAAGTCACACATTAGTATGACAATCAGAATTGTATTGAAAAAATCTGATAAAAATTGTTCAATCCCTTGTTGCATTTTATAGTTTTGTTTCTCTTGGTCCCAAAATTCAACCTATTATTGGACAAATTGATTTGGAGAACTATAAATGTACTATAAAATATACAATTATAAGTTTATTCTTTTACAAGCAGACCGTGATCTTTATTTTTATGTTTTTGGTGATAATATTTTTTTATAATTTATCAAGGATATTTTAATGTATTATTCAGATCACATAAAAATTAAAAAAATACATTGAAAGTACTTCAAATATACTATTTTTATTGTCTGCTTAGTATTGCATAATTGAGTAGTAGGAGAGTAATTATTTTAATATAATTTATTATTTCCTTCAGTAAAACGTTTTGAAATCTCTGCGCGTTTTTATTAATATCGCTCGTATAATTCGTTCGATTGCTACATATTTGCCAAACGTCATAACAGAGACTAATCCAATAAATCATTTTCCTCTACAACGTATGCTAGTAGTTTGCAACATAAAATTGTATTTAATTTTAGTACCTATTTAAATGATTTGTGAGAATTCCTGGCAACGAAGACTGCTGAATTTTGTATATCTCGTTTTAAATTTCGTGCGTTTCATTTCTCATTTGATCTCGTTTAAAACGGTTATGGTTTCAGATGTTGTACGTACTGAAACTTACAAAAGTGTGTAAAAACCAAAAAAACTGAAAAATCATATTTGTTTTTATTTGTGAATTTGTACTAACGGACTGTATGATTGTGTCATGTGCATTGAACATTACCAGCTTGCTTTGCGGAATATTGCGGATTGCTCGGCAAGTTTTTGGTGTGAGAATGGAATAATAGATTATTTGAAAAATAGATTGATTTTGTATAACTAAAACTTATTTTTTAATCTTAAACATTGTTACTGCTTTTGAAAATTAATCCATTGATTCATGTTTTGAACAAAATCTTGTTTTTTTTAACACATCTCAAATATAATATGCCAATGATAACTGCATATGCCTATGTTTGTAATATTTTTATAAATTCCAATAAAAATATTGACAATTATTATCGAATGCGATTTGATTCTAATCGTGTTTAAAATACTGTGGAAATTTTACTGAATTTACCATGGTCAATATATGTGCTTTTTTATTTAACAGAACTAATGCATTTTTTAAAGTTTTGTGTGTAATAGCCTCTAATTTTAATCTAGGCCATCGACCGTTCGGACCTGATGTGTTCGTTGGGTCATAGGACACTTCTTTCGTACCTGGATGCCGGAGATGCTCAGGCACTACGAGATTTTTTATCCAGTAGACAACATCAAGTAGATGACAGGGACGAGGTAATGATAAAAATTTACAATATCTATATATTTCTATTATTTACCTTGATATATTTTTTTATTTTTCAGAATGGAACCACCATTCTCATGTTGGCAGCCTCGAGGGGTTCATCGCCTTTCTGTCGCGAGCTTTTATCTCTTGGAGCAGATGCCGCAGCCGAAGATCATGATTCCTGGACGGCGATGCACTTTGCGGCCCGCAACGGTCACGCCGCGCCGCTGCGGGCCCTAATTGAGCATGGGGCGCCAAAGGAACACCGAGACATGGGTGGTTGGACACCATTGTTGTGGGCTTCATACAGGTAGGAGGAATGGAATCTAAAAATAGTAATAGAGTTGATATATGTTAACAACAAACGTTTAATATATTTAGTTTGACTTTGAAAGCTTCATTATAATTTTTATTTTTATAGGGGGCATACAGAATGTGTTCGCATTTTATTAGACGCAGGAGCAGACGTGCAAGCAAGAGGTGGATACAACTTAAGTGCATTGCTTTGGGCCGCAGGAAGGGGGCACACTGAAGTCGTCAGATTACTTGTTGAACGAGGTGCCAAAGTTAATGTGGCTGATAAAGTATGTATAACATAATATAATCATGATCCTTCATATATTATATTTACTTTTTCAAACTTATGAAATTAATATTCATATTTATTTATTTTAGTACGGAACCACAGCATTAGTATGGGCTTGCAGACGTGGGTGCTTAGAATTGTGGATATACTTCTGAAGGTAAACAATATATATTTTTGCAATGACTTCTTGTATAACATAATGCAACCATAATATTAAGCAAATATATAAATGTGTAATATTATGTATTTTAAATTCAAACTGGTGTCTAGAGAATTAACCATTAAAATCTTTCCCCTTTCTCTTAGGCGGGTGCTAGTGTTGATTCTTCCGGAATGTATTCCTGGACGCCATTGTTAGTGGCTGTTCAAAATAGGCATCAAGAAGTTGTTTCACGTTTACTTCAACATAAACCAAATGTGAATGCATTAGACTCGGATGGAGCCACAGCACTTGCCATTGCCTGCCGGGAAGGCTTAGCAGAAATTGCTCATATGTTAGTAAATGCTGGTGCTTATGTTAACTTGCAGGTAAAGTTAAATTATATATAATTGTAACTGTAACAAATTTAACGAATGATTTATATTATATTTTAGGACAGGACCGGTGATAGTCAATTGATTCATGCAGTAAAAGGCGGCCATCGTGGTATTGTGGAATCGCTCTTGAAACGACATGCTGATCTAGATGTTCCTGGTCGGGATAGAAAAACTGCCATATATACAGCGGTAGAAAAGGGTCATACTGCAATAGTACGGCTCTTGTTGGCTGCTAATCCTGATCTTGAGATACAAACTAAGGTATGTATTTGAATATGTCATAACATAAAATTTAGAATTTTTTTTAAACTTTATATTTTAGATTTGCTATTTTTTTTTTTTTTTAGGATGGGGACACCGCACTTTTAAGAGCTGTGAGAACTAGAAATGTAGAAATTGTAACATTGCTATTAGATAAAAAAAGCTAAAATTAATGCTGTAGACTTCAAGGAGATACATGTCTTCACATTGCAATGAGAGCGAGATCTAAAGTATTTCGATTAAATATGTTGATAATAAACTTAATAACTATTGGTTACTATGTTCCAATTTTTTTTAGGCGATAGTGGAAGTGTTGCTTAGAATCCTAAGCATAGTCAGTTGCTATACAGACCAAATAAAGCTGGAGAAACTGCATATAACATTGATATGCATCATCCAAAAACAATTTTAGGACAAATTTATGGAGCCAGTATGTTTATTAATCATTTAATTAATAATAATTAATTAAGCTATATTAAATTGATATTTCCGTTTTCAGGAAGACTCAATAACAATGAGGATTGTGAGGAATGCTTGGATATGAATTATAATAGCAGTGCTCTTGCAGATATTTTAAGCGATCCAGGGCTTACTATGCCTATCACAGTTGGATTATATGCTAAATGGGGTTCTGGAAAATCATTTCTGCTTTCCAAACTTAAAGTAAAATTTATAAAGGGGAGAAGTTTTTATTTAAACAAAAAATTTAAAAAACTAAAGAATAACAAAATTTAGCCTATCCTATAAAACTTTATATACATTGAGTATATAGAAGACTTTAATTAATAATTTGCTTTAACTGTTATTTCTCTAAATAAAAATTAGTTTAATTCAATTTTAGAGGAAATGAAGAGTTTTGCACGTCAATGGTGTGAACCAGTTGCTGGTGCTCCTTGGTTAGCAGTATGGCTTTGCGCTCACCTCGCATTGTTAGTTGGTCTTGCTACTGGATTGGGTACATTTTCTTGGATATGGGGACTTGCTGCTGGATTGATTACTGTTGGATGTTACTTAGCGCTTATTTATCGCTCAGAGTTGCCAGCAATAGGTAATAACTATGAAATAAATAGTACTTCTATTTTTGCTCTTCAAGATTTTAAAAAATCGTATCGAAATTTTCTCTTGATTTAAATTTTTCTTTAATTTGTAGATATGATTGCTATTGGCCCTACAATCTGAACGTCTCAATAAATCGACGTTGAATTCTTTGAAATTGTTACTGCAAGTGCGTTTATTCTGTCACCCACCTGGACCAAGAGCATCGTCAGCACCATCCGCTGACCCAGTACATTTTACTTGCAGATCAAAACAAAGTACCTTAATATTATTCTTCATTATGATTGAATATAATTATTCTAATATTTTTTTATGTTTTCAGGGCGCAGGCGCAGACGGCGAAGGAGCCATGGTACACATGTTAACATCTTTATTTGAAGTGATAGAACGCGATTATGGTCTTATTCAACGCGCTTATTCCGAGCATTTCGACCACGACCTTTAAATCCAACTCTGGCTGGCGATTTCGTCGTTTTTGTTGTTTCCTAATATCTTATTGTTTGAAGTCACTGCTTGCTTTTATAGCGACCGCAAGTCTTGGATTATACTGCTTGCTGGATGCCAATCAATCGATAAGTGATTCTAACTTAACAGTTGTAACTTATGGCTCTCGGACTTGGGTTGGCTGTTATTTTGACGGCTAATATTCAATCACTAGGAAGAGCCGCTGTTCATTGATCTTTGGCCTAAACACCATTGCAGAATGCAATTAAGAATAACAGCGATCCAATTACTGGACTAGCTAACGAAGTTGCACTTATGAGTGATCTGGTTACGTGTTTGGATGCTTTTACGAATCAACAGAGCAGACTAGTTGGTACATGATGCTTTGGACAGTTGTGATGTTGAGAAAATAATTGCTATGTTGAATTCTGTACATCAACTGTTATCGGAACCTAAGAGACCGTTCATAGTACTCTTAGCAGTGGATCCGCATATTATTTCAAAGGTATATTTGATAATTAGCACACATAATATTATTATTATTGAACCTTAAAGTTAAAAATGAACACTGCAAATATTTTTAATTTCAGGCAGTCGAATCCAAGAGCAGGCGTGTTTTCAGCGAAGGCAGTATAGGAGGTCACGATTTCTTACGAAATTTAGTGCATTTGCCAGTTTACTTACAAAACTCTGGCTTGCGTCAAGCTCAACGCGCCCAAAGTACTGCTTTGGTACATCGAAGCAGGAATAAAGAAGATGATGGTGAAATGTTAACTGGATCGGTTAGTACTATTGTTTTTTATTCAGATTTTGTTGGGTTTTTTTATAATTAGGATCATAATTTATTTATGTGTAATTTTATAGGTATCCATCGTCTCTATCTTCGGCTTCAGAACTAATGGCATCTCAAGAAAAACTTCGACCGCCAAGAGGATCTCGTAAAACTACGTCTTTCATATCTATTGCAAGTTCCATAGGTTCTAATTTGCATCGCGTTGGAACTGCAGGTGGTGCTGGTAGTTCTACTCAGCCGCATTGGGA
>NW_020537272.1:0-23818 GCF_003426905.1 Ctenocephalides felis | reverse complement strand
GTTATGGATCTGTTGCGCACTACTATAATTTCTTGAGATTGTCATCACAAAGATTTTCCCTCATGAATTCTTCCGCAGTGGTAAATAAATTATTAAATAATAATAAATTGTTCGAGACATTAAATAGTGTAAAAATTCACTTGAAAATATTCTTAATAGTAGTAACTGATTTTTGAGCAAACCATTATAGAAGGCGTGATTTAACAAATATGGTGAAGGAAATTCTGATCCACGAATATAAAACGTACATTATGATATTAGGTTGTCAAATATCTCCCTTCCGCTTTTCTGCTCTTGGTTTAAAATACAAAAAGGCGGAAGGGAGATATTTGACAACCTTATATAATTGATTGAATATAATTACATTCGTGCTTATATCGAAAACTATATTTCATCTGATAATTTTCTATATAGATATTGAAAAGAACAAGATTTTTTAAATTGATACCATAGTATTCTAATATTGCAAAATTCATGAGATATTAGGATAAGGAAGGTTTATGTTTGGCAAACAATTATGGATCTTGTTGCTATCTGCATATCGGTATTATAAGCTTGTTCAAATCGACAAAAATTGTAAAAAACAATCATCTCAAAAAATTTTGTTGTATATTAGTTTGAGGCAATAAAAAAGTTTCAGAACGATGATTGTACAACATTTTATTTATACTAAAAAGCATGTGGTTTTTTTGGTTCATTGCTTGTAAGGAAGGAAAATCAATGAAGAATACTTTTTATACATTGTACAGTTTTTCAATATTGATAGACAAGTACAAATTTAATCGCTGAAATATTTGCATATCATATTAATTGTATGGGGCTCTCCGTGGCACAGGGGTTAAAGCTTTGGTCTTGCGACCACAAAATATCAGGTTCGATATCCAACTCGGACAGTGATATCAACAAGTAGTGATATATGTTTTCACTGAAACTATAGATCTCAAAAATGTTTTCAAATGAAAATAATTTTATTGTATCACTGACATTGCTGCATAAAATTCAAAATATATCATTAATATTAGTGAAATAGAGGGGGAAGATTCAACACAACACCTCGTGGAACTGTTGAAGAAATCAGTAATTAATTAGATTGTGGTATTACAAAAAGAATCAAGTAGTTATCTATTCTAGTTGTGACATATTTGACTAGCATTTTGCTTCTTATTCTTTTTGCAACAATCCAACTTTTTCCAAGGGCAATTTCCACTTGATATCATATTTTGGATATATAGTCTCAAGTAAAATTCTGATTAATATCAAACTGATCGAAGTGGTTTTCCAACCTGAGACCAGTTGTTGCTGACCCACAGTTTTACCACAGAGGCATACTTCTTCAGAAATGTCGATAAATCATTGGCATTATTGGCATTCATCTGAAATACGTTTTTTCTCCTAACATCAAAATTGTGAGTTTTCACGTACAAACTTCTAGTTTGTAAAATAAAAAAATAATGACGCAGGAGTACACATTAAATTGATACTGAACCAAGAGCCAGTGAACCTTTTAAATAAAGTTCCTGCAAAACTAAAAAAAAAAAAAAATACTAGTGATTCTTAAAATACTAATTTCTTGAGATTGTCATCACAAAGATTTTCCCTCATGAATTCTTCCGCAGTGGTAAATAAATTATTAAATAATAATAAATTGTTCGAGACATTAAATAGTGTAAAAATTCACTTGAAAATATTCCTTAATAGTAGTAACTGATTTTTGAGCAAACCATTATAGAAGGCGTGATTTAACAAATATGGTGAAGAAATTCTGATCCACGAATATAAAACGTACATTATGATATTAGGTTGTCAAATATCTCCCTTCCGCTTTTCTGCTCTTGGTTTAAAATACAAAAAGGCGGAAGGGAGATATTTGACAACCTTATATAATTGATTGAATATAATTACATTCGTGCTTATATCGAAAACTATATTTCATCTGATAATTTTCTATATAGATATTGAAAAGAACAAGATTTTTTAAATTGATACCAGTAGTATTCTAATATTTGCAAAATTCATGAGATATTAGGATAAGGAAGGTTTATGTTTGGCAAACAATTATGGATCTTGTTGCTATCTGCATATCGGTATTATAAGCTTGTTCAAATCGACAAAAATTGTAAAAAACAATCATCTCAAAAAATTTTGTTGTATATTAGTTTGAGGCAATAAAAAAGTTTCAGAACGATGATTGTACAACATTTTATTTATACTAAAAAGCATGTGGTTTTTTTGGTTCATTGCTTGTAAGGAAGGAAAATCAATGAAGAATACTTTTTATACATTGTACAGTTTTTCAATATTGATAGACAAGTACAAATTTAATCGCTGAAATATTTGCATATCATATTAATTGTATGGGGCTCTCCGTGGCACAGGGGTTAAAGCTTTGGTCTTGCGACCACAAAATATCAGGTTCGATATCCAACTCGGACAGTGATATCAACAAGTAGTGATATATGTTTTCACTTGAAACTATAGATCTCAAAAATGTTTTCAAATGAAAATAATTTTATTGTATCACTGACATTGCTGCATAAAATTCAAAATATATCATTAATATTAGTGAAATAGAGGGGGAAGATTCAACACAACACCTCGTGGAACTGTTGAAGAAATCAGTAATTAATTAGATTGTGGTATTACAAAAAGAATCAAGTAGTTATCTATTCTAGTTGTGACATATTTGACTAGCATTTTGCTTCTTATTCTTTTTGCAACAATCCAACTTTTTCCAAGGGCAATTTCCACTTGATATCATATTTTGGATATATAGTCTCAAGTAAAATTCTGATTAATATCAAACTGATCGAAGTGGTTTTCCAACCTGAGACCAGTTGTTGCTGACCCACAGTTTTACCACAGAGGCATACTTCTTCAGAAATGTCGATAAATCATTGGCATTATTGGCATTCATCTGAAATACGTTTTTTCTCCTAACATCAAAATTGTGAGTTTTCACGTACAAACTTCTAGTTTGTAAAATAAAAAAATAATGACGCAGGAGTACACATTAAATTGATACTGAACCAAGAGCCAGTGAACCTTTTAAATAAAGTTCCTGCAAAACTAAAAAAAAAAAAAATACTAGTGATTCTTAGCTTCATTTAGTCATTGGAAGTCCTATGTAAGTTCTTCTCCCAAGTCTGTAAATTTATCTAATCACTTTTATTGCATTAATCATACTCTTTGTATAAAGATCAAGTGTAATGCAACATATAATACGTGCGATAATTTCTTATGTACATTGTTCATGTAGCATTTTAAATTTCATAGATAATGCAACTCCTGGCACGTGGATATTTTGACATTTCGATAGGGCAATACCAACTACATTCTTGTCAGAAATGTTTATTTTCGACCATCAGTTTCGGTCTGCTTCTCTAATTGAGTTAACAACAAATTTTTCTGCAGTAGAATTATTTGTTTCTAAGTGTTGTGTGATGTTTATTTTGTGGTGATTGTTTAGTGCTCCGGCCATGTCTCTGTACACAAGACTATGGAATCGTTGCGAATTTATCTCGGTAAATATTTCGGACAATATTTGCACTGTTTTCGTCTATGTGAAACAAAAATGTTTGCCTTGGAGCTTCTTTTATGTGTTACTAATGGATTTAGATAATCCCTTCGTATTTGTTTTGGCTTGGTGTATCATTAATTGAATATATTTTTGAACAAGAAGTAGCATTTGCAGAAGCGAGGAATTATATTTATTTACATATATTTTTTTTGTTATACTTTTAATTGCAATTTGTCATCCTAGAACATTCAGTAATTGTTTTTATGTTATAATATGGCTTCTTGAATGGATGGCAACCCAGTAGTTGACCAATTCATTTGTATGTATTAGTATAGTATTAACTATACTCGAAGTATTTATTAACATTTTACTTATTTTTTGAATATTTCATTTTTATATTTCATAATTGGTATATAACAAAAATTGGCAAATATTGTCATTTGCATAAAATTCTTATAAATCATAAATCAAGAGCGAGAGTTGTGTGATTATTGCATATGTTATTGGTTTATTAATTACAAAGCATATTATTGTAACAGAGATAATTTTTTTTTGATTACTTTAGGTTTAACTGAAATTCTAATTTTAATTTAAAAAATCGCAACATCGAGTATTGAAGAATTATATAAATTGAAATATCTAATAAAAAAAATTCTTAAGATTTTAAGGATTTGAAAAGAAACATTTGGAGAGTATTGGTCGTGGAACTGTTTATGGTTATTAAAATTAAAAATTTGCAATAGTTTCCGTAGTAAATTTTTACTCAAATAATAACTTAATTTATTAAATAAATTAATATTTTAATGTGTTCTTGACAATATCATGATATAATGATTTATATAGTTTTATACAGTATAGTAATTTTCATGTAAGTCCTCGGTAATCGTATAAAAAACTGAATTATTTAATAATTTATTCACATTAATGCACATGTGCAAAAAATAAAATCCATCATTTTTACCGTGTGGTTATATGCTAAATTTATGCAATTAGTTGTCGATAATAATGGTTGTTAATATATGAAAAAAGTTGTATTTTATTGTACACCGGTTCACAAGATATTCGAAACTTCTTAAATTGCTCCAGGAGCATTAGATTCGTAATATTTAATTAACAAAATATATGTTAAATAAAAACCAAATTAATTAATAAACTTTATATAAACAAATATTATGCTATAAAATATTAAAAAAATTTATTATTTAAACCAATATTTAATTAGATATCTATTATAAAATAATGGTAAATTAAACGCAAAAAACATGGGAAATATAGGGGACTAAAAAGTTCTATCTACCGAATAACATAATTGTAAGAAATTGCTTAAAATGCATTCCAGGATGAATTTGAAACGTTGAATTTATTTTTTTTAAATTTATTTCTTCTACAGCTGAAATTAAATTTATAGCTAATTTTATTAGATTCTTTGATATAAACAAGTAACTCTTGTGTACCTTAGCAATTATTTTCGTTGGCGGAATCTAATCAGAAAATTAAAGTGACCCTGATTATTTGGTTTGGCTAATATGGGCAGTGTAATCATAAAATGTAAATATGCTCAGTAAACTCACAGGTGAATTATTACTGAAAAACATAATTGTTTTTAGAGTCGTTTAGGCTATTCAAATATTCGCAAAAGGTAAACTTGAAATGCATCTTTGGAAATGTAAATCTTTGGGTACATTATAATGGAAAATGCGGAAGGATGAATCAGTAATTCGATTTACTGTAAATATTTGTCAAGGATAATAAATTCTTGGTCGTATAATTAAAAAATAAAAAGAAGACTATGGTGTAATCTGGTAAAACGAATACAGAATTTGGATAATTTGAACAAAAATAAAATGATTTTTTTTCAAGATGCTAAGGATTTCAACAGAAACAATACGAGGGTATTAAAATAAAAAAAAACAGTGATAATTACTAAAATGAAAATTTAGAAATAAAACTTTGATTTTGAAAATTAAGAGTAGACTGTCATGCAAGAAAAATAAGGATCAGGGATTTTAAAATAAATTTTGCTGTTGTTCCATTCATATATTTTTTTTATCAAGAAGAAATGATAGCCCGAAAACATATCGTGGATATCAATTTAATGGAAAACTTAAAACTTAAAATAAAATTGAAACTTGAGACGTAACTATTAGTTGCATTTTTCAACCAACTTTTAGTATTTCTGTGATTATTGAATCGGGTACTAAACAATTTAAAAAGAAATCCAATATAATTATCATTCAAAATAATTTTATATGAAATTATTTTGAATAAAATAAAAATAAAAATGTGATATTTATTAAAATATTTCATTATTTTAATTAAAATATAGTTAAGCTTTTATGAGCATTAAAGCTAGAGAGCCAGGAGATACATAAACCAGAGATTATTTCCAATTGTTAATATAAAAGACTATATATATTATAGCTATTATAATTGTTACTATGATGAATCAAATAAAAAAAATTTAAAAATTCTTTCTATATTTTAATTATATGTATGATCTGTATCAATAACTATAGATCAACTGTATATAAATATTAATTACTCTTCAAATTTAACTTAATCCTGTTATCACGAGATAAAATCTATATTCTTACTGTTGACAAACAGTTTGAGAATTACTTACATAATTAGTAACTTATAAAAACCCCAAGCAACTCCGATACGATTTTTAATAGTTCGTGACTCTTGCACTAGTTAAGACGTGAAGATGTGACAAATCTTAGAAAATTTGGTTAACAATTTTATATCAGAAATAAATTAAATTGAATTTTTTAATTTTAATTATTAATTTTATTAAGTGACAATGTTTAAAGCAATGCGAAGACACCACAATCAGCATGAGCTACAGGTGAACCACAGTAGAGTAGTTTTGACTAATTTGCACTAGGTTGAAAACATTTTTTTTTAATTTTTTAAAATTAATTAATAAACACATCACTAGTAGAACTGTTCACAACAAAATATTTTATATATTTACATCAGATTTCGAGTAAACTTTAAATTATCTTCACTGGATTTGTGCCCTTAGAGTCTTGTTTCCAGTATTTGTTAAACTGTAATATGGAAAGTACAAAGGGCGATCACCATATCTCTCTGAGTAAGATCTGTGTTACAGAATTTTTATTTTGATTTTATTATTACCACAATTTTTGGTAAATGCTTTCACGAGAAAGTATAAAAATTAATAAAATCAATTTTTCATTACAAAATTATTTAAACATATAAATAATCATTATTGATCTCTGTGAATTAGCAATTTTTTTTTATAAAAATTTGACTATTTTATTTCAAATTGATGTTTTTTTACATAATGCATTGTAGAGCTTTCTCTGCTAATTAACAATGCAATTGTAATTGAACAATTAGCATCGTTATATCACCAAGTGCTAAGCATTTTATGTCATAATATATTCATTAATTTTATGCATAAAATTTTGTTGGATCAATTTTTATTAATTTAACAGAAAATATTCTTTGTTTTTGGTAATGCTAGTGTTTTTTTTTGCTAATGCGGTTTAATTCTTATAAAACAACTTGACCACAAGTAAACATTCCACTAAGTTTGAAATAAAGTCATCCATAAATTTAATCAGAAAATGAATAATGCAAATTTATTTGGAGTTTTTGGAACATGTACTATGACGGTATAACATAAAAGAACTTTTCACTATCATTGCTTTCAGTAAATTTTTATATTTATTTATTTTTTGACGAAACCTCAGTAGCTTACTGTTGCTCTAATTGAGCCATAGTTTTTAGAAGACATCCATTAAAAAAGATCACCTAAGTTGAGTTTAATTTTTTTTAGTATGACATCTGTAGGTTTTGAGACCCAGTTTGACCCTTCTTCTGTGGACAAAGCTCACAAATTACTTAAAAAATGAAAAAATCACAAACAATAAACGAATGACATCATTAACAGTCATTTACGTGGGAAACAAAAATAATTATTCTTTTGACAAAGAAAAACAACAAATTGAGTTGAACGATGTGCCTGCTTAAAATCGATTTCTGTAAAATGATTTTATTATTACAGTCGTTCTCAACATAATTTCATTCCAGTATATTTTTATTTCCTTGTATTTTAATTGATTCCAATTGTCCAGCTCGTGTTTGAGAATCATTTCGAAGCCATTGTGACATAATCTGTAATGTAACTAAATTAAAAACGTGCTTTATTGCCAAACAGTTTGATCAATATAATAACCATGTGATCGTAAACGTTCTCAAGCTATCGTATTATATATGAATACTTTATATACTATGTCACTATTTAGATAGTATTATCATGAATGATGATTAAGTTGAATGTTTATTGTTATAAATGTCAGTAAATTTTTATTCCAAGAATTAATTATCAAATATTTGCGCTAAAGGGGAACTATACACAACTATCGATAGTTCTCATGGTTTTCTTCTACTGATTATAATTTTAATTATAACCAGAATCTGTATCATTTATAACGTTTACCGGAACCAGAATGGTGTAATGGTTAAGAACGTGGGCTAGCACAAACTAGTCCTGGGTTTGATCCCAACTTCGACAAGCTCGATATCAAGCAGTATGATGTCAAATTTTCACTTGAGGTTATAGATTTCAAATATAATATCAAGTGAAAATTGCCTTTTGTGGACATTGCTGCAACATAGAGCACGTAATTCTGATCGCTGTTACTGGCTTAAATCAATAATTTTTAACGTATAGCAATAATTCTAAAAATTTTGCTACCCCTTCGATATTATATTTGATTTGTAGTTATTATACTACTGATACTAAATTTTATTTGCAATTTTTAATAAACAGTAGGTCTGATGGAAAATATGCAAGAAAAATATTATTATATCATATCAGTTGATAATTAAGATCAATTGAGAAGTGTATTTCTGCTGATTATTTCTATAAATTGACCGATTAGGAAGCACGTATGCTTCGTATAAGATTATTGTTATATAAAATCAAGTAAGTTCAGTTTGTTTTGTATTTTATGTAGAATAAAAGAATTTAGTGTAAAAAATATAGCCAGAGATAAAAGTTGATGAGATTAAATATGCTAATTTGTATATTAAATATTATGGTGAATTAATATGTAATTTTATTTATGTGGATTACGAAAATTTATGCCTTATGAATTTTTTTCCATTGAAATATTTTCCAACTAATCCTTTTTGGTTCAATTAGTTCAAATAAAAATTGAAAACCAAAGTGTAATATTAAATATATAGAATCGTTAACCACTGCGAATCGATTAAAGTAGAATTAGCAAAACCTTAAACTTGTTAAAGGTGATATAATTGATTTAAACGTATATAAATAATTCTCTTAATTTAGTTCCTATCTTATAGTGATTTTTTTGAGACTAACGATTTGAAATGAAATTGTCTTTGAATCGAGTATCCTATGCGTTTTCTAAAATACTTCATTTAAACAATCATTGCATTAACATCAGCGTCCCAGTATTTTTCTACATCTGTTATACACAAATATTGCCCATAAATCATCAGTTTTACTATGCCGTCTGGTGCCAAAGAAGAGCAATTTGATCACGTTCGGGCTCTTGTTCGTGGTCTGCACGGCCCGACACGCAATGTGGCACGTCCAGGAACGCCAGTGTTGCCCAATTTGCCTGCACTTCCACAACCGACTCAGGTTTATAGGCCTCTGCGTCTTGAGATACCAGAAAGGGCGCACCAGGTTCCCGCCTTGACGGTTACGGCACCAGCCAGCGATGCGCAGAATAGGCGTTTTTCGTTCGGCCTAAGAAGGCAGAGCGCGGTTCGATGAATTAGCTATTTGATTTGATAGCACGTTTGGTTTTTTTCGCGGTTTGGTTATTGTTTTTGTTTGTTTTTTTTTTTGTTTTATGTTTTTTGTTTTTGTCTTTGTTTTGTTTTGTTTATATTCGAATACTTTTGTATGGAAAACTTGCATGAGATTTTTTCTGGAAAACTTGTTTTTGTACCAAAGTCGTGTCCAACGACACCTTTTACATTCCAAATGCTAAAATAATGTTAATAATAAAATTTTTACACAAATATTTTTTTAGACTCATGCAAGTTTTCTGTTATTTTTGAAAAATTGAAAAATTGTCGCCTGATCTTCGATGTTGACGAGCAGCTACTGCTTGCTTGAATAACATGCGTACCTAATTTTGTATTTACTTCTATGTTTTTGGTGATGCATATGCGAAATTTTTACAATTTAAGAAGTTAATGCTTTATTTATATATATTGAAGAGTTAACAATATTTTTAAGCATTTGTTTTAACTCTTGTTTTTATTTCACACCAGTCAAAAAAAATATTGTTCCGGCGAAAATATATTATCTTGTATTTTAGTATGTATATCTACGAAGTCTTCTATACTTGGATCATCAAAATATTTTTTCACTCATATTTTTTTTAATACACGTATTGTCTAAAATAAACCAATATTTAAAATTTATGTAGTCTATTTGTCAGTGAGATAATTTTAACTCAGCACTAGAAGTAAAAAGTATTATTTTTGGCAGCAACGTTTATTCAACAGGTATGTTTTTGAAGTGCTTTAAAATATTTTTGCTTGCCAGAATTGTCAAACTTGATTAGTTACCTTCACATTAGGATCATTCTCAATTTTTTTTTTTCAAAAACATGAATCCAACGGTTTTACAACTTTAGTAACTCGACAGGTTATTTCTTCTAAAGAAATGAAATTTACTTGTTTTTATTGATTCACATTATATTTTCAGTTTTCTTCTATATATAGCATAATGAAAACGTGCATTAATAATGCTTTTTATCCACTCCTAATTGATGTAAAAAAATATAAAGAATGTACTTATAGCGTTTGATTCATTTATCAATTGTACAAAACTCTGTTTGCCTTGATTGAAAAGTTTTCTTTATATCATTAAATTTGAATCTACAATACAACAAGGCTCATATTAGCAAATATATTTTGTTTTTTGACTTATCTTTGTTTTCATCAGATTGTTTAAGATCTGATTCAGTGTGACTAAGGTTGTTGTTATGCATGGCCACAATTAATTACAAATACACTTGGAAAATTTATTACTTGGTAATAAAGCGCTGAAATTATTCTCGTTTCTAACACATAGACAAACGTTTTCAATTGTTTGTATACAAATGTTACGAACATGTCGAAGAATGAGTGATCTTGATTATGGCAACTCTCCAGCAACGTAAATTTAATACTAATTTAACTTTTGTGCTATTTGATTAATTGATTTTTAAATTTGTTCTTAATGTTTTCCGTGGTTCTGATCTTTTTATTCTATTTGAATGGATGCAGTAGTATGCAGCAACCTATTTAACACATTCCTTTTTAGATTAAAACAATAAACAGCCTTGCCAAGTATTTCTAAAAGGTAATTTGGCGTCGAGAAGGAACGCCCAACGTCGGGGCATTGCTTTTAAGAGCAACAGCATTTACGTATCTAGTGCTTCTCTTGTTCAACTTTTTGAAGTGTTTTATTGAAGTTTATTTGAGTAAAACAATCGTGTTTCAAATGGAATCGTATTCTAAGTGCGATTATAGCATTGTGGCCTATTATTTGGAAGTTACGATCGCTTTGTTCTGAGTGGAAATAACTATTTGTCTGGACAAACGCGTCCATAATATTGAACTAACCAGGTTTGCATACGAAATGTATTAACACAATCGCTTAACAACTCGGAATATATTTATAAATTTTATGTACCAAATATTTGTGCCGTTTATCTTTTTGATCAAATTAAACAAGGTTAAGTATAAACCAATCATATTATATTTTATTAGCATAAGTTACAACCAGCGTTTGCCAAAGTCACACATTAGTATGCAATCAGAAATTATTGAAAAAGTAATTGTTCAAGCTTTGGTTGCATTTTAAATTTGTTTCTCTTGGTCCCATTATTCAGGAACATATACTTGATGGGGGGAACTATAAATGTATTACAAAATGTACATTTATAAGTTCCTTCTTCTATAAGCAGATGGTGATCAATAAAAATATTTATTTCTATTTGTTTTTGTTATAATCATCTTCTTCGTGATGTATCAAGCATATCGTAATGTAGGATTTAGATGACCTAAAATCTTAAAAAATACATTGAAGATTCTTCAAAAATACTATTTTTATGATCTGCTTAATATAGCATAATTGAGTAGAAGGAGGTAATTGTTTTAATATAATTTATTATTTCCAATTAATGAATATTTCCAACTTCAGTAAAACGTTTTGAAATCTCTGCGCGTTTTTATTAATATCGCTCGTATAATTCGTTCGATTGCTACATATTTGCCAAACGTCATAACAGAGACTAATCCAATAAATCATTTTCCTCTACAACGTATGAGTTTGCAACATAAAATTGTATTTAATTTTAGTACCTATTTAAATGATTTGTGAGAATTCCTGGCAACGAAGACTGCTGAATTTTGTATATCTCGTTTTAAATTTCGTGCGTTTCATTTCTCATTTGATCTCGTTTAAAACGGTTATGGTTTCAGATGTTGTACGTACTGAAACTTACAAAAGTGTGTAAAAACCAAAAAAAGTGAAAATTAATATTTGTATTTATTTGTGAATTTGTACTAACGGACTGTATGATTGTGTCATGTGCATTGAACATTACCAGCTTGCTTTGCGGAATATTGCGGATTGCTCGGCAAGTTTTTGGTGTGAGAATGGAATAATAGATTATTTGAAAAATACATTGATTTTGTATAACTAAAACTTATTTTTTAATCTTAACATTGTTACTGCGTTGGAAAATTAATCCATTGATTCATGTTTTGAACAAAATCTTGTTTTTTTTTAACACTTCTCAAATATAATATGCCAATGATAACTGCATATGCCTATGTTGTAATATTTTTGTAAATTCCAATAAAAATATTGACAATTATTATCGAATGGATTTGATTCTAATCGTGTTTGAAATACTGTGGAAATTTTACTGACTTTACCATGGTCAATACATGTGCTTTTTTATTTAACAGAACTCATGCTTAATTTTTTAATTCCTGTGTAATAGCCTTAATTTTTAACCAGGCCATCGACCGTTCGGACCTGATGTGTTCGTTGGGTCATAGGACACTTCTTTCCTACCTGGATGCCGGAGATGCTCAGGCACTACGAGATTTTTTATCCAGTAGACAACATCAAGTAGATGACAGGGACGAGGTAATGATAAAAATTTACAATATCTATATATTTCTATTATTTACCTTGATATATTTTTTTTTTCAGAATGGAACCACCATTCTCATGTTGGCAGCCTCGAGGGGTTCATCGCCTTTCTGTCGCGAGCTTTTATCTCTTGGAGCAGATGCCGCAGCCGAAGATCATGATTCCTGGACGGCGATGCACTTTGCGGCCCGCAACGGTCACGCCGCGCCGCTGCGGGCCCTAATTGAGCACGGGGCGCCGAAGGAACACCGAGATATGGGCGGTTGGACACCATTATTATGGGCTTCATACAGGTAGGAGGAATGTAATCTAAAAATAGTAATAGAGTTGATATATGTTAACAACAAACGTTTAATATATTTAGTTTGAGTTTGAAAGCTTCATTATAATTTTTATTTTTATAGGGGGCATACAGAATGTGTTCGCATTTTATTAGACGCAGGAGCAGACGTGCAAGCAAGAGGTGGATACAACTTAAGTGCATTGCTTTGGGCCGCAGGAAGGGGGCACACTGAAGTCGTCAGATTACTTGTTGAACGAGGTGCCAAAGTTAATGTGGCTGATAAAGTATGTATAACATAATATAATCATGATCCTTCATATATTATATTTACTTTTTCAAACTTATGAAATTAATATTCATATTTATTTATTTTAGTACGGAACCACAGCATTAGTATGGGCTTGCAGACGTGGGTGCTTAGAAATTGTGGATATACTTCTGAAGGTAAACAATATATATTTTTCCAATATCTTCTTGTATAACATGATGCAACCAATAATATTAAGCAAATATATAAATGTGTATTATTATGTATTTTAAATTCAAACTGGTGTCTAAGAGAATTAAGCATTAAAATCTTTCTTCTTTCTCTTAGGCGGGTGCTAGTGTTGATTCTTCCGGAATGTATTCCTGGACGCCATTGTTAGTGGCTGTTCAAAATAGGCATCAAGAAGTTGTTTCACGTTTACTTCAACATAAACCAAATGTAAATGCATTAGACTCGGATGGAGCCACAGCACTTGCCATTGCCTGCCGGGAAGGCTTAGCAGAAATTGCTCATATGTTAGTAAATGCTGGTGCTTATGTTAACTTGCAGGTAAAGTTAAATTATATATAATTGTAACTGTAACAAATTTAACGAATGATTTATATTATATTTTAGGACAGGACCGGCGATAGTCAATTGATTCATGCAGTAAAAGGTGGCCATCGTGGTATTGTGGAATCGCTCTTGAAACGACATGCTGATCTAGATGTTCCTGGTCGGGATAGAAAAACTGCCATATATACAGCGGTAGAAAAGGGTCATACTGCAATAGTACGGCTTTTGTTGGCTGCTAATCCTGATCTTGAGATACAAACTAAGGTATGTATTTGAAATATGTCATAACTTAAAATTTATAAAGCTTTTTTAAACTTTATATTTTAGAGTTTTTTCATTTTTTTTATTTTTTAGGATGGAGACACCGCACTTCTAAGAGCTGTGAGAACAAGAAATGTAGAAATTGTAACATTGCTATTAGATAAAAAAGCTAAAATTAATGCTGTAGACTTCAAAGGAGATACATGTCTTCACATTGCAATGAGAGCGAGATCTAAAGTATTTTGATTTAAATATATTTTTAATTAACTTAATAAATATTAGTTACTATATTCCAATTTTTTTCAGGCGATAGTGGAAGTGTTGCTTAGAAATCCTAAGCATAGTCAGTTGTTAT
Source organism: Ctenocephalides felis (assembly GCF_003426905.1). Lineage (NCBI taxonomy): Eukaryota > Metazoa > Arthropoda > Insecta > Siphonaptera > Pulicidae > Ctenocephalides > Ctenocephalides felis. The sequence continues at coordinate 9,407 of NW_020537272.1, read as the reverse complement.
ATAGACCAAATAAAGCTGGAGAAACTGCATATAACATTGATATGCATCATCCGAAAACAATTTTAGGACAAATTTATGGAGCCAGTATGTTTATTAATTATTTAATTAATAATAATTAATTAAGCTATATTAAATTGATATTTCCATTTTCAGGAAGACTCAATACAAATGAGGATTGTGAGGGAATGCTTGGATATGAATTATATAGCAGTGCTCTTGCAGATATTTTAAGCGATCCAGGGCTTACTATGCCTATCACAGTTGGATTATATGCTAAATGGGGTTCCGGAAAATCATTTCTGCTTTCCAAACTTAAAGGTAAAATTTATATAAAGGGGAGAAGTTTTTATAATATACAAAAAAATTTAAAGAACTAATGAAATAACAAAATCCTATTAGCCTATCCCATAAAACTTTATTTACATTGAGTATATAGAAGACTTTAATTAAAAATTTTAAATCTGCTTTACTGTTATTCCTCTAAATAAAAATAAGTTTAATTTAATTTTTAGAGGAAATGAAGAGTTTTGCACGTCAATGGTGTGAACCAGTTGCTGGTGCTCCTTGGTTAGCAGTATGGCTTTGCGCTCACCTCGCATTGTTAGTTGGTCTTGCTACTGGATTGGGTACATTTTCTTGGATATGGGGACTTGCTGCTGGATTGATTACTGTTGGAGTTTTACTTAGCGCTTATTTGTCCCTCAGAGTTGCCAGCAATAGGTAAGAACTGAAATAAATATTTCTATTTTTACTTCTTGAACTTTATAGTTTATTTAAATTATTGTTTAATTTGTAGATATGATTGCTATTGGCCCTACAATCTAAACGTCTCAATAAATCGTCGTTTGAATTCTTTGAAATTGTTACTGCAAGTTCTATTCTGTCACCCACCTGGACCAAGAGCATCGTCAGCACCATCCGCTGACCCAGTACATTTTTACTTTGCAGATCAAAATAAAGTACCTTAATAATATAATTCTTCATTATAGTTAACATAAATTATTCTAATAACTTTTATGATTTTAGGGCGCAGGCGCAGACGGCGAAGGAGCAATGGTACACATGTTAACATCTTTATTTGAAGTGATAGAACGCGATTATGGTCTTATTTCTACGCGCTTATTCCGTGCATTTCGGCCACGACCTTTTAAATCCAACTCTGGCTGGCGATTCCGTCGTTTTTGCTGTTTTCCTAATATCTTATTGTTCGAAGTCACTTTGCTTGCTTTTATAGCGACCGCAAGTCTTGGATTATACTGCTTACTGGATGCAAATCAATCGATAAGTGATTCTAACTTAACTGTTGTACTTATGGCTCTCGGACTTGGGTTGGCAGTTATCTTGACGGCTAATATCCAATCACTAGGAAGAGCCGCTGTTTCATTGATCTTTGGCCCGAAACACCATTTGCAGAATGCAATTAAGAATAACAGCGATCCAATTACTGGACTAGCTAACGAAGTTGCACTTATGAGCGATCTGGTTACGTGTTTGGATGCTTTTACGAATCAACAGAGCAGACTAGTTGGTATCATAGACGCTTTGGACAGTTGCGATGTTGAGAAAATAATTGCTATGTTGAATTCTGTACATCAACTGCTATCGGAACCTAAGAGACCGTTCATAGTACTCTTAGCAGTGGATCCGCATATTATTTCAAAGGTATATTTAATAATTAGCACCATAAATAGTGTTATTATTGAACCTTAAAATTAAAATGAACAGTTACAATATATTTTTAATTTCAGGCAGTAGAATCCAAGAGCAGACGTGTTTTCAGCGAAGGCAGTATAGGAGGTCACGATTTCTTACGAAATTTAGTACATTTGCCAGTTTACTTACAAAATTCTGGTTTGCGTCAAGCTCAACGCGCCCAAAGTACTGCTTTGGTACACCGAAGCAGGAATAAAGAAGATGATGGTGAAATGTTAACTGGATCGGTTAGTATATTGATAGTAATATAATATTGTGTTGATAAAGAAATTATTTTATCTAGATTTTGTTTATAATTAACATCATTATTTGTTTATGTTTAATTTTACAGGTATCCAATCGTCGTCTATCTTCGGCTTCAGAACTAATGGCATCTCAAGAAAAACTTCGACCGCCAAGAGGATCTCGTAAACTACGTCTTTCAGATTCTATTGCAAGTTCCATAGGTTCTAATTTGCATCGCGTTGGAACTGCAGGTGGTGCTGGTAGTTCTACTCAGCCGCATTGGGATTTATCCAAAATGCTTTTGGCGGACGATTACTTTAGCGATGTTAATCCTAGGAGTATGCGTCGTCTGATGAATGTAATATACATCACAGGTCTGTAATCATTTTTCTAATATCATACATTGAGCAACAGGTTCCGGTAATTATTCATAAACTAATAATTTGGTTTTTGTTGCAGGTCGATTGTTAAAAGCATTCCATATTGATTTTAACTGGTACAGATTATGTTCTTGGATAAATCTCACGGAACAATGGCCTCTGAGAGCAAGCTTGATAGTCTTATATCATGACAACATGGGAGATAGATTAGATGATAATTCTTCATTGCACAGTTTATATGACAAGTAAGCATCAAAAACTTAATTTAATATAATTATGATCATCAATTTAAATTTACTTACTGTTTCTTTTTAGGGTTCGGGCACAAGTACCAGCTTTGAAAGAAGCGGCGCCTTTATTGGAACTTGATAGGGATGAGCGCAAATTAGATGCCTTCTTGTCTCTGCATAAAACAACCTTGCAAGTTGCTGATTTGAGAGTTTTTATGCCGTTTACAATAAATTTAGATCCATATTTGCGCAAAGTACTTAAAGGTAAAAAGAAACTCATATCGCTTATATATTATTTTACTGTAGAATATCAAAAATTTACATCGATTAATTTTTAGAGGATCAACAAAACATGGAAGACGAATCGGTAGTAACTAATGTTCGATCTCCGCCGACTGGTATTTGGCAACCGATTCCCAATGTTCCTCAAATGCCGTGGATGCCACAACAGATGATCAGACCGACTTTGGTACCACCAATTATTAATGCTCCTCAGCAACAACCTAATATGCAACAATGGTGGCCTGGACCAATGCAAAATGATCCAAGAAACTACGAGCCGCCTTTTAATTTACCGGTAATTAGCAATTTATAACATCAAGAATATTTTTAATTGTTATTTCTTTCATTCTTGTCCAACATGTTTTATTTTTAAAATTCTGTATTTTTTTCAGATTGACATTCCTCCTTGCCGTTTGTCTTCATTGAGTTGCGATGATATAGAAAAATTGATGTTGCAAGTGGATGAATTAAAACCATTAGTACCGAGTGTTGCTCCTAAATTACATCAAAATTGTGTAACAGGACGTGTACTAGCAAACTGTGATCTTAAGGTAAGTGTAATAGAAACAATGCAGCTCAACTGAGACAAGCTACACAACAATTTACTATATGTTTGCTTTTCAGGAATTAAAAAGCGTTTTGGGCATTACATTTGGACATTGGGAAGTTTTCCGAATGTTTGTTGAAGGATTGCGTGTAATGGAAATGACCCCACAAGCTCCTTGGAATTGTCATCAACGACCCCATCAAGAAGAGGAAGAAATAGCTCATACTATTGTCCCACCAAGAATCAAGCCTGATACTATTGAGAAACAGGTTAGTGTTTCTAAATTTGAGAAATTTACAGTAGTACATTAGGAAACAACACATGAGTGAATTGATTTACTGAAGACACAGAACAGCATTCACAAAATTATGCACATTGAAGATATTTCTAAATAATATAATTGGTGACTTGTTGAATAGTTAAAATTTAAATTATTTCAAAATTGAAATATTCAGAGAGAATTGTAATTTTGATTCTCCTTAAAATTTTCATCAGGCAACCAATTCTATCATTACAATTAGATTTTTGCTACAATAAAAACACACAAAATGTACTTCTGCATTTAATAACATTATGCAAAAATGATTTGAACACAAGAAGCTTTTTAATTATCACTTTCTACTTTTGCTATCAGTTTACACCGCAGGAATATCAAGTAAGTTTGGTAATGAGTGATTACATTTTTTTCTATGGCATGTAGTATATTTTAATAAAAAGTAGGTTTGTGATCGATTGCATTTTTTATAAATATTGCTAGCACCTTTCTTATGTGATATATTCTAAATTTTTAGCATTCCCAGCTTCGAATGTAAAATTTTCAGCCTTGCTGAGTAGATTTAGAAGCATTCCATTAAACAGATTTTCGATTAAACTTTTTGCACGATCTTCTTATATACTATTCTACTCCTTATGCTTGCATGTTATTAAAATATTTCTTCAATATGAATGATTTTTAGTCATATTTATATTGTTAGAAACGCATGCAACATCATGAGACAACATTTGATCAATTTGAGCATTTTCTACTCAATCCGTCGAAATTTTTAAAATTATATATTTGAAAAAACATTTATTTACAAGGCAAATTTTATTAAGTTTAAGTTATTTGTTTCTTTAACGAGTTTCATTAAACCGATTTTAAATGTTTGAAATCGGTGCAGCTCTTTGCTCAAATACACATACTTATTTCAATTTTGGGGAAAATAGATTCTAATTGACTTGAAACATCCAGAAAATATAACTATGATGAAGTTAGATATCTGGAGAAAAATTAAAAAAAATCGGGAAGTTAGTAATTGGATTAATAAGAAAAAACGGTTTTTATTAACAGGCCATTTGTTGATTATCTGTTTTATTACCGAAAGCGCATGCATAGCACGTCGGTCCATATTATTCTATTTTTTTTATTTCAATCATTATAAGAAAATTCTTTATTCTATTAAATACATATTTTTACTTCGAGATTTTTTTTCCATTCTGCTTATTAATATTTTCCAATTTTCAATTTCCAGGTGACCCTAGAAGAGCAAACAATATGCGGCGCATTGCAAACTCTTAACGAGGAAGCATTGGAGGATGTCCTCAGCGGCGATTCTTTGCCAAAAACAAATGGAACCGGCAAAGCAGGTGAGACAACAGGGGTGGTCAATCCGTTTGTGGCGGGCCACCAAAACTCAGGATACAACACTCATCTGTTGACATCGCCGATATCGCTAAATGTGTTCACGGATGACGCACATTTGTAAATCTGCGAACACATTGTCGACCGATGATTTTGTTTTCTTTTCATATTATTGCTTTTAGATTTTATTTGGTTTATTGGGTTTTATTTTGATTTTTTTGCTATTGCTCACGGTTTGGATTGATTTGGTAGAGAGTTGGATATAAGTCACAGTTTGTGGTGCGCTGCAGTGATTTTGTGAATAAATGAGCTTTAATATTTATCATTTTTACTTATTAATATAGTTTAAAATAATAATGAGTTATAAAGCCAAATTGGAATAATATTTAGATACCCTAGTATATTTTTATCGGGCATAAATACTGTCCAATATAATTATACTAGTAAGCCAAAGTTTTAATACATGAATTTAGCATTTAGTCTTTTACAATATGTACTTAAGTAGACAATTAATTCATTCGAAAATTATTACTACTATTTGTTATGCAATCAGTTTGTATTTTTTATTATATTTTATTGTCAATTAAATTGTTCAAAGTAATCTGCGATATTAAATTTGGCTTCAATAGTGTATCTTTATAAAACTGCTTCATATTTTAATGCTACACTTGTACTTGCATTACTTTCGTATATTAAATGCACGTTTTATTTCTCTAATGTAATTTTATGAATATATTTGATTATGCAGAAGTATGTAGGCTACATACAATTATTCATATCTATATTTTAAGTCAAATGTGATTGTCCGTAGTTATCTCTATTATTGCATTTTTGATATCGATTAGTATATCGTGATATATCTTGTGATTTTTTTTTTAAATTTGCATTTATAGAAAATTTATTTAAAGTATGGTACTAGTATATTTATATATCAATTTTAGATTTTTTAATTATGAATATGATTATATTTTTAAAGTAGGTTCTGTATCAATTAATATTTGTGATCATTGACCACCGAAATGTCTAAATAATATTGCATTTATTTAAACCTTATTTATGATAAATAGTTATTTTGTATATTTTACATTGCATCTTAGGCAGTATTTCGAAGTTTGAACAAAAATAAGATCTATTTGTTTTTATATCAGTATAAAGTTATAAATGTACGTATGTCTTCCAAATATGTATTAAAGAAAATCTGCAATTAATTTAATCTACCTATGCCAAAGTAAATAATTGTATGCCATTAAAATTTGGTCGAATTAACAATTTTGCGACTATGTATTAAATCTTAAATTTGCGTTCATCTTCGTTTTTATTCAAATTGGATTGTTCATTTATAGATGGTTTTTATTCATAAATAAATGCGGCAGAATATTTTAAAAATTCGTACAACAAATAAGTTTTCTAAGTTTTAGTTGAATTTGTTAAAGTTCTAGATTTTAATACATAAAATGTTATATAATTAATAATCTCATGTTTCTGGCATATTCTTAGTTACGTAAAAAAGTCAATAAACTAAAATTTGTCAATTATTAAATAAAAATAATTGAATCTTATTGCATGGAAATTAAATTTCAAATTATGCTGTTGCTTATAACTTTATATCTGAATTTTGGTGCACATTTTGTTTGCTTTTCATACTTTGTATCTTAAATTGTACTTACATTTATACTTCTTTTTGTGATTTAGTTTTAAATCGCTGTAACTTGTATTGTACTTATATATATTTAGAAATCTGTCAAAGTATTGTCTCAATGTTAAAAACAAAATCTCAAATAAATCTATATAATTTCTTGATGTTTTATTTATTCTTTTACTTTAAGACTACATTTTTCTAATGTTTATAAACTAATAATGTAAAAGTCTATTTATATCTATAATTTTCTGGTTATAATGGTGGTTGTATACTTATTTATTTACTCATGCTATCTTTAATATAAGACGAATGACTGTTTGCTTAAGATTTGCTTTCACTTGGTTGTGGTGAGTTTTGTTTGTTATAACAGTGGCGGATTTTTGGGTATATATTATAAATAAAATAAGTGGTTTTAGTGGATAAAATACAATTTAGTACTTTTTAGGTCAAATTTGTTATAAACTATGTTTGCCAAGTAAATATCACTACAGTAACAAGAATCATAATATGTATTTTTCTTTTGTGTTAACTTTTAATGCGCCACTGTTTCTCTTTATTTAACATACCAACACTTTTAATTTTGAACTTATTATTTACATATATTATTTTTCTTTTTCAGATGAAACTTATGCCGTGCCTGTGTCAAATGGAGGAAGATCAGCTCCTAGTACACCTCCAAATATCAAAAGAGAACTCTCAATTTTAAAACATTCCGGAAGCCTAAAGATCGGACCAGGAAAACACGTCTCTTACGAGTCCAAAACTACTAATGGCGAAGTATGAATTTTGATATTTAAGTTTCGTATAATATTAAATCATAGATTACATCAAATTATTAATATTTTATCATAATCTCAAGCGTCATTCGAAACGTGTTTTGACGTCAATAAACTATATGATTTTGTTTCAATAAAAATAATCGTTTGTAATCTGCCGGCTTTTATCGCGTTGATAAATTTAATTAGCTATAAATTTTTGATAAGTGTAGGAAATCGATTTTGACTTTCGGTATATTATTAGTCATGAGATAAGTTTTTTTTTCTACAAGAAATAGTTGGATCATTTTAAGATTTTCGAACATTCAAAGATTTAAGGAATTCCGAAAGTTTATCGTATAAAATTAACGCTTAATATGTCTTTAAGAAAAGTTGTATCTTTCTTCAGATCATAAGAATTTTTTTAAATATTGAATTTAAGTCATATAATTTTTATTTGTGCCAATAGAAAGTTACTGTTTTTACGAAAAATTATATATTTGTATATATAGAGTATCTAATTACTTTAGTAGAATATTGGCGCGTCTAACACGTTAATTGCCACGATAATATAAGAAAAATTTTCACGTGGTAACTTTATTAGATAAAAATGTATATTTTTTATGACACACATATAAGACTGATATGGCTCTATATTAAAACTTTTCTCGACAAGCCAATAAATTTTTAATCAGACATGTGGATCATGTAGAACTTCTTAGCGTCATACACATATGACTTACATGGCGATTAGCATGTTAAAATATATGTGCATTTACATATATTGCTTGTTATTATTTCTGACTTTGCTAATAAATATGTCAACATTAAATTAGAAAATTGTCGGGCAGCCAATGTGAGTGGGAATTCAGCCCTGTTCACACGACGCTTGTTTCATTGCTTTTTTGGTCTGCTAGCTAGCATGCTGGTTGTCAAGTAGGCAAAATGACGTCGTATTGACCTCTATTCTAACTTTTTCAAGACGACATTTTGCCTACTTGACAACCAGCATACTAGCCATGAGACCAAAAAAGCAACAAAACATCCCTCGTGTGATTAGGGATTTGAACGTGCGTTATATTTGTTGATGGGATTCGTTTGTTCGAACCAGTAGGAAAGCAGTATTATGTCATGTGGCTTATCATATTTGAAAATCGTGGAAGCTAATGGCTTGAAAAACTATCATGAAATCTATCGCCCCTTTTCGCGGCAAAATCGAGCTGCTAGACAGTCCGGAAAACAAGCGTAGTGTGATACGGGTTTTTTTTTGGTTCATAAGCACGATATTTATCTTCCTGGACAAAATATATTTTTTACGATATTGCAATTCTTTTATAATCATTGCAAGCAATTTTCTGATTGTTATTTCCTTTCCTCTATTTCAGTTTTCCGAGGATAAAATAGGAAATTCACACCACGGTCGGCCAGCTACCTTAACTTTAGTCGTTCAATCAAGGCGCGACAGGTCGCACGATTTGGCCTCAGACGACGAGTCGGCTCCGCTTGTCACGCCTTTGACGACTGCCTCATCGGAGGCTCTGGAACCTCACATAGTACCCACTGTCTAATTAGAATGTAAGATACAAATAGAAGAGTTTACTTTGAGATTATAATTGCTTTGGTAAGTTATTAGATACGTACTTAAATCCAAAGATATTCAAGTATAGATTGTTACTTAAACTATGTTGAAGCTGGTTTTCGAGTGAATTATTTAGATTAGTGTGTAATGTCGCCATGAATTTGGTGAGATGAGGATTTATATTGGCTTGTTTGTTTACGGCATTTTATTTATATAAGTATTTAGTTAGCGGTTTTTATATAAATATTTATCAATTTATTAGTTGATTTTTGATCCGACTTCAACAAAAAATAGAGTTGAAGAGCATTTTTAGTTAATGCTGTGGGGCAGTTATATATTGTTACCGTATAACATATAGCTTAAATATATTTTTCTAGACTATGAATCCGGATTTATTTTATATAACTATAATTATAAATAGTTTAGTTATTTTATA
>NW_020537271.1:0-15931 GCF_003426905.1 Ctenocephalides felis | reverse complement strand
CGTGCTGACATTTTCAATATATCAGTAAATCGGAAAAAATACATTGTAATCTGAAGTAACATAATGACTACTTAGATTGTTTCTTTTGCTCTTCAATCGTAAAATTGAGCAATGCAAAACAATTTTTACAATAAATATAAAAAGTTTTTTGATGAGCGTCTTTTCAGAAAGAACATCAAGTAAAAATCATTGTAAGGTTAGAGTGAGAACTTTCTCATAAAAGACGTTGGTAAAACAGAAATAAATGCTAATCTTAAAACACTGGTTTGTTTATAGTAGATTTTTATTGTTTTGTAGCCAGCAAAGAAGGGTAATATTTTTAAATGTTCTTTTTACATACACACAAAATTAATATGGCACATACATGTTATGGTGAGAGTGAACACCATTACCAACACACTAATTAAAATGGCGCGGCATTTGAACCATTACAAACCAGACAATCGAAATATAAATCGTTACATATAAAATGATAACAAACAATTTTGTCCAGATGTCTTAAAATGAAATTATTATATTTGCCTCAGATTGCCAAATCATTTGTCACAAATTGCTCTAGATATCAATTTATATAAAGAGCTCTCATTCTCAAATGCATTCCAATGTTATATTTAACCTGCACAATTCTACTAATCTTGTCATGTCTTGATGTCTGTGTTCTTTAGTCCTAAATGCAAAACCAAAGAGTTGCGCCAGTCTTTCAAAGACATCTGATAAATGATGTGGTTTACAACGCCTTTGTCGCAAAAATTGACAAAAGACACTCGTGTGAACGAGTGAACGAGTGAATGGATTTTCTCATTAGGGCTTTGGAGCAAGACGTTGCATAATAATATTAGCATAATCGTTGAATCAATTCAAAATTGGAAGAAAATTAAGTTATAAATAGAAAAAAATAGCACTACCTAGTCCGGGGTCTGTTCCAACCTGGTCCAAGTTTGATATCAGGTAGCCCGATATCAATTTATTCTAGAGAATATATCAATATAATATATTAAGTGAAGCTCTTCCAGACATTACTGCAACATATACCTATAATTTCTTATGTATAATTAGATTGTCTTTAACAAAGCAGCTTATACATAGCACAAGTGATTCTAAAAAGTTCTGATTGCTGTTGGAATAAAAAAAAATATTTGTAAAAAGTACTAATAAATATGAACCACGTAAGTCCCATCAGAAGTTCTTTTACCAGGAAATTATTTGTACCGAACATCTCCAGAGAAATATTCATTGAAATAATATTACAAATTTATATCTCATTTATATACTAAGCAAACTTTATATACTAATTTTCATCACAATTATTATTTTGTCAAATCGTTCAAATGTTTTAGTAAGAACGTTTTCATCCATTTTTATGTTTCAATTTACAATTTTAGTATTAGAAAGTTAAATTAAATTTTTCATATAATAATAATACTAAATAATAATAATAAAATAATGGGTAGAACTGCTTTAGAGTAGGTCCAGGTGACTAAAACTAAACTATAACCCGATTCATTAAAAAAATTGTGAGAGATTGTCTATTGCCATTTCACACCGCAGTGCCCGAAATGCGCTATTTCAATTAGATGTTGCATATATAAGTTTCGACAAATGTTGTGATTTTTTTTAAATAAAAACACGTATTTAAACATAATTTATCTTCATAATCTAAATTAGATAAACATATTTCACTTTATTTTAATTTTAGTGAATTTATTTACTTGACACAAATTTTATAAAATATTTTTAAGCCCCCCACTGCTGTAATTGATAAACAGTTTTATGTGAAATTTTTATTTAGCCTGTTTTTATTAATATATTTTTATGTTAAATAAAAATACAAAACACAATATTATAATTTCATTTTACATATTTTCAAAAATTAAAATGTTCAATCGTATGAAAATACCAAAAAATTATTAAATATCTGATGCAATTTTTTTTAAAAAAAGAATGAGAATTTCAATCGCGTTATAATGTAAATAAATAATATTGAAATATTATTTTATTTTAGAACAATTGCATCTGTTACAATGTTTTAAAATTATGTACAGCATTAATTCCCATTTTGAATAAAGTAAATTTTCAATTTGCAAATATATATATATATATCTCCGGCGTCCTTTAATCCGTTTCATAATCTTATCTCCCAAAAAGTGAACACGGTTTACTCCGGACGTTATAACGAAATTTATTTATAATTAATGCGATCAAAAGATACACATATTTAATTTTCGGTGAAATTCTGTTTATACCGAATTGAAAAAGTGTCAGGTCGTTATTCGTGCCGAATCTCTCCTCTAAGATATTCAGTATCAGCAGTGATTAATTATAATTAAAAGATACCCGATAAGAGATCTGTTCACGCGTTGACGTGTAATTATTTCAACTTTTTTTCTTGTTCGATGTAAGTGTTGAAAGCCGTGTTAAATATTGAATTTTTCAGCACAATCGGCCACTTCCATCGCACTGATAAGTTAAGTTCGATCCCCCCTGGTTGCCTCGGGTTAGCAATATATATGACAAAGAGCCGCGTATTAAAATCGTTCTGGAAAGTACTGGTATGTATGCGAACAGTTTTACATTTTTTATTGAATTGTTTTATTCGTAACAGGCCGAACAGGATTATAGGAATAAATTAAATGATAATTGTTGTAATTTAGGTTGTAAATCATAATTTATGAATATGAGATTCATTCGGACGACACATTGGATTTCAAGCATAAATTTGACGTAAATGCTGATAATTATAAGAATTAGTCAACAGAATTGTTTATCTATTTCTCATCTAATACATATAAATATTAGCATTTTCAGGACATAATTAACATAACGATTTTCTTTAAACTGCTATATTTATTCTATTATAAATATTATTATATTAGCTTTGAAAATGCTTAAGCTTGAAGCTTTTCTGTTCGGAAAACAATTCGATTCTTAATTTTCCGAAGGAGAAGTTTTTCATTTTCGCCTGAAAATCCTATGTAAGTATTTTTTTCCACAAACCATAACTGATTACTTGAATTATTTATCAATTTCTGAAATTACAGAATAGAAGTTTGTGTTAGGAGGGTGAAATTTAGAGTTAGTAGTTTTTTTTAATTTTGCGTTATAACGATAGAGAAAATTGTTTTAAAGAATGAAAAAAAACTTCACACTACTTTTTTACTAGACAATTATTGAGTAATTAGCATTATTAAAATAATAGCAATTATTGAGTAATTAGCATTATTAAAATAATAGCTGCAATATTAATTGGAAGGATGGTCAGCAATTAAATAATACATCAAATTTTATATATATTTATTATCGAAAAAACAAAACTAATTCTTAATTTTCCGAAGGAGAAGTTTTCATTTGCGCCTAAAAATCCTATGTGATTATATGTTTTGCGTAACTTGAATTATTATTATCAATTCCTGAAGTTGCAGAATAGGAGGTGACAATTGTGTTAAAAGGGTAAAAATTTAGGGTTGTATGTTTTTTTTAATTAAACATTATAAACGATAAAGAAAATTGTTTTAAAAATGAAAAAATTTAACACAATTTTCTAATTAGACAATTGATTAATTAGAATTATAAATATAATAGCTGCAATATTAATTTGGAAGTAGTATCAAGAATGGATGGTAAATTAAAATGTTTAAATATATATATTATGTATATGACTTAAATATAAGACACGTGATAATTTAGGAAGACATTACGCAGTTTTTTTAATTATTTAATATAATTATTGGTCCACGTAAATCAAATACCAAAAGCATGACTCCAAATCCGATTTTCCAAATACAAAAACTGGTTGGAAAATATCATTTGGAAATCCTTCTAATTTATTGATAATTTTTTCTGATATTTTCGATGAAATCTTATGTGATAGAGATCCTATCCTTGTGAACATCTTGAACGATCAAAGGCCTACAAATGTGGTATAATTATAAATTATAAATGCTAAATAAATTCCTAAGGTTAAAATAATAAACCGTATCAGAAAAAACTCCATCTAATTTTAATGTTGTTAAAATAGATTTTTTTTTTATTTTGTCGATCTCACATATTAGGATGTTTTTCGTGTCGAACAAACCCTTAGTATTATACAAGATTATCAACCAACAGAATACAGCATTTACTAGATTTTCTCCATCAAGAAATCTTTACTAAGAGTATTTTTACCTGTTATTTTGTTAATTCAATCTTTTTTTAATTTTTTATTCAAAATTGTTTATTCAGTTTTTGCATAATTTAATTGAAATCTTTGCTTATTTTGTATGGTAATTTGTGCTCTTTTTTGGAAGGCATCTTTAACTCATTTAATATTAACGTTTTTGTGAATGCTTTTGTTAGTCAAATTGACCCTTTAAAATTGATCTTAGTATTTTCGATTTCGGTTATGGGATAAATAAATATCACTTTCGTGCAATACTTTGGATTTTTAATTTGGAAAACAATCACAATTTAAGAGTGTTATATGCTGTGAGGTACCTTGTATCCTTTTTAGAAGACAATCAAACGGTTGTTAGAGCAACCTCTCTCTATATTTATTTGACTTTTTGTATTAAAATATTTATAGTGCTGATAAAGACTGTTTTTACTTGAAAACATTTTTTCATCTATATTTTTAAGTAGAAATTAATATGAGGTAGTCCAATACGCGGTTTTACGTTTTTTTTTCTTATTTTATTCCTAATACAAATTCATTTATGAAGTTATTGAATTTAAAATGTTAAGTTTCGTTATTATTTATAAATTTTTATACAGATTTCCAATCAATTATTTTGAGTTGTCAACAATTGGAGCTAACGGAAAGTTACATATACATTACATAAATGTTCAATGCATACATAAGTGCATAAACAAACATTCAATTACTAGTGTTTTCTGACACAAAAATATTGTAAATCTATCTACATATTATAATTGGGTTTCTGTAAGATTTACGTATAAAATCATCTGATATAATATCGCTTACAAATTTAATGACGCCGATTTCCTTCACGGATTGAATTGTCAGATCAGAAGCTCAGATTAGACAACGGTTGACGATTCGAACATTTGAATTATTCAATCAGAAATTGATTAATGTACCAATTTACAGGAATTGTAACGTGTCGCTTTGACAACTTTGTAGTGCATGCGTTTGCTGGTCGTAAAATAAATAGAAGGAAAAATTTAATTAAAATAGTTTAAATTCAAGACTTGACTTGGGGATATATATTATAGGAGCCTGATAAAAATAAATAAAAAGGTTGTGACTTAGAAAAGTCAAATGAAATTCAATATTGATGTTAGTAGCCTATAATAGTTGATAAATAATGGTTGTTGATTTGATAAAATTAATATTTGCTCAAAAACATTGAATTATAATATAAGAATATACTTAATTATTAAATAGTTCTCTATCTACGTACATAAATTAGTCTCCAAAGAATAGCTTAAAATATTCTGCCATTTATTACAAAATTTAGAGAATATAACCAATTAAAAGGCCTGTTTTACATACGTTTATGTAAACGTAATGGTATTTTAATCACAATGTATGTACATGATCTGTAATATTGCTACTTTAAGAACACACGAAATTTTTAACTTCCCGTAGGGTAAGTTATAGTAATCGCAAAAAATCGCAAATAAAAATTTTTCGTTCTTTTACGTTTCAGACGTTTCTGAACATTTTGGCATAACTTAAAGAAAAAATGGATGCATGTGTGTGCACGTGCGTGTGTGTTTGTGTTTGGAATCCAAACTTTGGGTACAATTTTCGTCGACAATTTCGGGAACACAATTCAACCGATCTGAATGATTCAAAAACCATTAAATTCATAAAAAATATTTCGAAATATAAAAAAACATGTTTTTTAATTAATACGATTTTTTAAAAAAATCAAAATTCCTAAAAAACATTTTTTTAATTAAAAAAAAAAAATTGGCGATAAGGCATGTTACCATAGACCACCAGTTGGCACAATTATTTTAACGAAATAAACCTTTATGATCTATGCAACTGGATTGGTAGTTCTAAACAAGTATTTACTAACCATATTTATAGAAAAATCGGATGTGCATTACGATTTTACTCGCTAACTCCTGATGTTGAAGTTTTTATTAACATAATCTTACATCGTGTTAATAAGTCAATAATAATAATGATCTTATCCTTATTTAAAGATTTTAACAGTATCGTACAAATATTTAGACTTTTCATTGAAATTTTGAACTATATCAGTAAATTTTATGTAACAGTTTTGTTTATATCAATTTATTGAATAAGAAATGTAGAACTAATATAAGCTGCATATTACTTTTGTAATGAAATAAAATCAAGAAATGTTAAATTAGTGTTTTTTCTCAAAAAATAAGAGAAGGTTTATGAATAATGCCTGCAAAATGAATCTAAAATAGACAATGAAATAAATTTCAAACAATTCTGAATTTTTGAAAAAGTGTTTGAGAATCTTAATATTAGATTATAGATTAAAACAACGATGTGATTAAGATGCATCAATGTATATCATCGTTCCTCCTGGCCGCTTAGCCGATCCAAAACACATTGATAAATAATATACATTCTATACATATACATTCTACTTGAAAACAGGGTGTTCCAGAAACACCCAAAATCAAGCCAAAAGCGGGTGATAGAATTGACCGTAACCACTATAAAAATACTAGATTGTTTTACCCTTGCGTCTTGAAAATTATGAGTTTTTAAGTAAATTTAAAAACAGATAGTAATTGAATCTTGAGAAATCGAGACAGAAAAATTAAATTAGCGCTCAGGGCAACTTGTAACCATTTTTCGATGTTTGGCATTAATTATAGTTGTTTTGCTTTTTTAAACTGTAACCGCAAATAACATTTGTGGGCAGTAAAAAAAGTCAAAAGTGCCCAAGCGTTTGGACAATTGAAACTATTTGTTAAAGAAAAAATTCCAAATTTTCAAAATTCTACCATGAAAAGTACCATTAAAAGTGTTACTTAATCAGATGTATAAAATGAGAAATTCGTTTCAAACAAACGAAAAACGAGTACAAATCTCATAATTAGACTTCACAATACGTATATTTTAAGGTCTTTATAATCCCATTTTTAATGCATATTTTATATAATTTTTTTCGTAATGGTTACGTTACGTTGAGTCCTGGATTACTCTGTATATTATATATGCATTGCATTTATAAGTGTGTGTTTTTATAAATAAAACACATCGTAAAAATATTTAACATATCATATGTCGTGGAAAAGAATTTCTGCAATGAATTTAAAAATTTTTTGGCGTTTGTTACCAATTACAAATTTTATACTCATTCATAAGCGTGGAATATACTTTAATAAATAGTATAATATTACATAGAATATGAAAAAAATTAATTATAGAAGTCTAGTAACTAGGCATATACGTTGCCACACATATCTGATAGTTGTTAACATTTTAGTAGTTATATAAATTAAACATTGATGTGAAAATATATAAATATAATAAATAAATAAAAACTTAGTATTGTTTCAATGAAGCTGTTGAGGACGTTTTATAGAACTGTTCCGTTTTAAATGTAGTATCTCAACTCTAAGATAAAATAGCTAAAATTTACTTGGTAATAAACTAGTAAATTATCATTAGTTATTATTTCCGATCATCTGTTCGAACGTCTAATTATAAAAAAAACTGTATTTGCGTGAATAAGATTTTGAAAGAAACTAATTTATTAAACATTACACATTGTATACAAACACAAAATCTGTAAATAGTAACAATACAAGTGCTTTATAATCAGAAGTAAATTGTCTCAATTAGCAAATATTTTTTTCACATTTTAACAGAAATCTGAAACTTACGTTTTATGAGCTGTTTGTGCTTACTTCGTATTTTTAGATGGTAACTCAATTCCATTCATATTTGTTGATTTTATTATTAGAATTACTCAAATAGGGCTGACTTTTTATTGGTGCTGCAATGTCCAGCAAAGGTTATTAACTTCCCGTAGGGTAAGTTATTGTAATCGTCCAAAAATCGAAATCAAAAATTTTTACATTTCTCGACGTTTTGAAGGTTTCTGAACATTTTGGCATACTTCAGAAAAAATGGATGTGTGTGTGTGTGTGTGTGTGTGTGTGTTTTGTATGTCCGCGTTTTTTCGTCCACGTTTTCGGGCGCACGGATCAACCGATTTGAATGGTTTAAAAAACATTCGATTCCTATTGATAGAGAGATGTGCTGATTAGTTTTTGGCAAAGGTAGGCCCAGAGGTTTCGGAGATACAGAGCTAAATTTAAAAAAAATGTCTGTTTTTGAGAGAACTAAGCGTTCGATTTAAATGATTCAAAGAACTTTCTGCTTTTTTCAACAAAATAATTGATTTTGGAAAAAAAAATTTTTGTTTCTAATTTTTTTTTCAAAAAATTTTTTTGAATTTTGGATTAAAAATTCAAAAAATCACCCAAGCTAAGCACAGTCTAAGCGCCACTCTGGTACAAATGTTTACCCATGTGCGTTTAGACTGCTTGTGTATTGGAGCACTTTTCCAATTTTGTGAAAATTATTGAAAAATGTGAAAATGCCGCCAAGCTGAGCACAGTATAAATGAAAATGTCGCACAGAATTATTTGCAAATGCGTTTAGACTGTGACTATGGGAGCACTTTTTCAATTTTGCGTAAATTTGGCAACTATTTTTTTTTTTTTGAATTTGATTCGAAATGAAATGACGATTGTTAATGTTCTGGAGATGATAAATTGATTTATTTATAATTAACTTTCCATAGAGTAAGTAATCGCAAAAAAATCGAAAATGAAATTTTTTATATATCTTCACGTTTCAGAGGTTTCTGAATATGTTGGCATACCTTGGAGAAAATTGATGTATGTGTGTGTGTGTGTGTGTGTGTGTGTGTGTGTGTGCGTGCATGTGTGTGTGTTCGGATACAAATTTTCGTCGACGATTTCAGGAACACGTATGAAGCAATTTGAATAATTCAAAAAACATTCGATTCGTATTGATAAGGAGACGTGCTGATTAGTTTTTGTCAAAGGCAGGTCTAGCCGTTCCGAAGATATGGGGCAAAAAGAGCCAAAAACGGTAACTCAGTTTTCAAGAGAACGGAGCGTCCGATTTGTATAGTTCAAAAAACATTTTACTTGTATTAACAGGATGAAGATTTGATCAAATTTTCATGAAGATAGGTCTAGCGGTTTCAGAGATCTAGTAAAAAAAAACTAAAAAAAATAACATTTGGCGGTCAACAATAATCATTAAGCATTAGACATATGCATATCAAATTATCAGATATTTTATTGAGATTTTAACCATAAGTATAAGTTTTGTTTACATTCCTATGGGTTCCGTACCAATGTTTTTCCGTTAGACAGCGACGCGGCGCTTACGCGCTTTATATTTTGTCTCTATGCAGTCAAAGCAGTACGATTGCTTTGAAAAAAAGTTCAGATCTTCCAAAATATGTCAAAATGAAGATAACATTTTTTCCAAAAAAAAATTTTTATAAAAAAAATTGTTTAAAATTTTTTTAAGAAAAAAAAAAATTCAAAAAAAAGTAATTTTTTGTCCAATTTAAAATTTCTAAAAAATCTTATTTTTTCGAAGTAAAATTTTTTCAAAAATGTTAATCGTTTTTAAAAAAATAATAATTTTTGGCACGGGAAGTTCCAGCAATTTGCCTTAAGGCACGATGCCTTAATTGCCTTAAGACAGAATTCCACTTACAGCTAGTTCTTACTTGGAAATGGCAGTATGTTTTTAATAGCTCTTTTCATACTTATATAAGCTAATTGAAACAATTATATATATGCAAACAATATTATATTATGATAGTATAATGATATTCCCAGAATAGGTGTATACAATTTGTATCTTTATGTAAAAATCAATGTATGTATTTAAGTCAAATAAAGCAAATTTTCAAATTAAATTAATTACTTGGAAATCGGTGTCACTACTGCCTGACAACAAGCAGCTCGAAACGTGCCTCGAACCCGCGACCTTTGAATCAATTTCCATCGCTCTTTACCTAAAAGCGAGTCCAATCATTTAATTTTTTGGCAATATTCTTTGTTTTTAACAAGGATCAGAACTAGATCGGAAAGTAAACCAATAATTAACTAAAATTTGTTAAGTATGGCCGACTCTATTATAACACATCGATCTAGTTATCTATATATTAACAATGATGAATTCAACACCAACTACTCTTATCATATATCCATAGTAATCTTGAATAGATCCATACTATCATCCATACCAACATTCATACAATACAACAACGCCATCTATTAATATTAAATTTGCTTCTGAAGGCTGTCAAATTGATATATTGAAGCAATGCTCCGGGAGAATATTTTCCGGGAGAAAGACCCCAAAATATTGGAAATATTTTGGGGTCTTTTTGATATTAAACGGTTCTAGATGCTTACCCTTAGCTTTACAATATACAAACTAAAAATTCATCAATTGCAACATGCCAATATATTCGCACTTGTTGTCGATACATGTAATACAGGCATATCGCATACTTTGCATAAGTATATTAATCAAAACGCCCATTTCGATGCATGCACAGCAATCTAGGTACCTGTTACAAATGTTTCTCGTGGAATTTTAAAAGTTTCGGATACGTTATTAATGTATTCTATTAGAGCAATCCGATAATCAGAAAGCTCTAATCTCAACACAAGACGTGTCACAGATTAAACACGCGCACGAAATGATTAACTGCTCAGCTGTGGTTATAAATCAAACTCAAATCTTACAATTGTATATTGGAATACTTTGCTCGTGCTTGTTGGCTCCGTTAAGGATTTCTCAACAGTTGCCTAACCCTTTAAACAACGCTCCACACTGTCTAAATAATTAATTATTTTCGATATAAATATATTTGTAAAATTTCAAATTTAATTTTATTAAGCCAAGCGTAGTTACCTATTATTATATTACCTTAATTCAGTGGGGATTTTAGTGTAAAACCATGAATTTTATGTCATTTTTAAATCATCATAAAAAACAGTTTATTCTTTCAATATTACTTTTTTTGGAATCTATTTATAAATTCAATATCAATTCTATAAAGAGGATTCTCTGAAAATTTCAAGTAAATCGTCCAGTAGAACTCGAGAAATCGTGGGCATCTTATTGAAAATGGCGGATTTGAGAAAAACGCATTGGAAGTTTTGCAAAAGGAAGAATACAGAACAGAATCATTGTCAAACAGCGAAAATAATTCAAATTTTGTAAAATTCTCTCGCACAAATATTCTCGAATAGTTATACTTGGAAAATTTTATAAAATAAGGAACGTTTTTTTTAATTTCTACACTACAAAACTTGATTTATAATATGCAGAACTCCTTACATATGACAGAACTTGTACATCTTTTTATATGAGTTAAATTTATATCCCTATGTTGCGTTTGGTCTAAAATGAATGCCATACAAATAATAATAAAGGAAGAAACAAGAAAATATAGGAATAAAATGAAAAATTATTCTAATTGAACAATTACACATTATTAAAATTAAAACTTAAAGATATAAAAGAATAATTCACCATATCTTCTACTTATAAGTAAACTGAACTGCAAACAAAACAAAATCAGTTATTAACCAAGAACATTTAATATATTAATCATTTTATTTATCTCTATGTATGTCTCTATGTATATCAGGTTTTTTTTTTGCCAAACACTATTTGAAAATGTAATAAAACTCAGTTTTTTAAGTAATCAGATTTAGTCCTTCACTTGTACATCAACTTTCAATTATATGTTATATCTTATGTTATTCGATCTGTATTTTTTGCACTTTTAAGCCTTGCATAATTTTTTGTTAAATTTTCTTCATAATTAACTTATTGTTAGTATGAAATTAGCACTTGTACCAGGCAGACGAAAAGTTCGTTTTCATCATTCTTGCAATTTTTTGTAATATTAAAAAGAAGAGTTCGAAATTATTAATTCGAGAAGCTTCGTAATAATATATTTGCAATTTTTTTATTTATAATATATTGTTTCATATAAGCATAATCATGTTATATATCATCTTTAGATATTTAATAGATAGTTGTAATTTTATTGTCAAGTAATTGCAAGATTCAATTTAAACCTGTAGTTTTTAAAAACCCGGGACAATGCGGGACAAAAGTTGTAAATCTGGGACAAATATTGCTTCAAAAAAAAACGGAATCCAAGGTGGAAATCCGCCACTGTCCTGGACAAACCGGGACTTACAGATACTGTACATAATTCTCATATGTGTTGAATAAAGAAAATACTTAAAAAATAATAAAATAATATTTTACTTACTAATAGAATAGAAGAATCAACAGAACAGTAGCTCAGAAATGTTAATAGTTTATATAGTAAATTAAAATTACTAGCTGTAGAATTGAAGATTTATGACTTCATCCAATAGGCTCATGTTCACTATCTCCTTCGATCTCTATAAAAAATATAAATTCAAAAAAAAAATCTAGAATTATCTCAAAATGTATTAAAGTATTCTACGATGAAGATTTCAGCTAGTCTTAATAAAGGACATTTGACTTGAGCTAAGTTACAGTCATTTCGCAGACTTTTAAATAGTTCAACATTTAATTAACGTACTCGCCATAAATCTTACATTTTTAAGACCTTAATTTATGTTTTGAAATTTACGATGCAATTTCACAAATATTTTGAAGATATTGATAAAAAACACATCAATGCTTGTATAAAAAATTAACATAGACATAGACTTCAGCATGTTGGCTAACATTTAAATGTAACTCATTTTACATATATATTTTATCCTATTATTTGTAACATAAATTTAAGCAAGTTCTTGAGCAAGCAGATTTATGGGTACTATATATGAAATAAATTTACGGTTATATAAAGTAAGAAAATATTATAAATTAAATTCTTGTTCTCTACAAAAAGTTGAAGAATCCTTGCTCCATATCCAACTTATGTAACTAGTGGTGTCCACTAACCAGCATCCATGCATTCGTCTGTCTCTCACATATTGTTTTGTTTAACAAGTAACAAGAACAAAGTTAATAAACGGACTACTGTATTGTCGCCAATCAACAAGAAACCATAAATCTTCGTATTGCTTTCATACTCGTTTTGACATTTTCTACCAACTAGACACTTATATTTTTGCTTTTATGTCTTTCGAGCAACTAAGGCAAATCGCTAGACGTTACGAAACAAATTATGTATTTAGAACGAACGTCGACAATATTATATTGTTGGATGTAAAGCTCTGTGGTTTTACAAAGAAATTTGTAATTTATTAGGTTACGGTTGTAAATTTATTTATACTTCTGTAGTGGATAAATTCAAAGTCGATTTATCAATGAATAATATAGGTACGCTATGAATTATAAATGTTGAATTCTTTATCGATGAAGTATAGGTTTATTGAACACATACAATCTAAATACCAATATATAATATGATTGTGGAGATGCAGATGATTTTATACTTTACAGCATAAAGCTGAAAAAGTATTAATATAACTGCTTTTATCATAGCTTCCTTAAAGTTGCATAAGTGGCTCTCTATTGCTTAATAAGGTATTTCGAATGTTTTTGTTTTTATGCATTTATAAAAATACTTCCTACATATCATTCTTCTAATCCTTATCTATTTTTCTAAGTCCAAATATAATATAATAACAAAACTTTTAATAAAATAAATAAAATACAAAAACTTTTTGACTATTTTTTTAATTTATCTGAAATTTTGCCTAAAATAAAACTAATATTCTGTTTCCTATGTAAAAAATCTTATTTCTAAAACTTTTCAATATACTTAATAACAACTCAAAATAACAATATTCTAACATTTAAAAACTTGTAATAAAAACTTAAATGCACTGATTGCAAACTAAAAAGAATCCTAAATAAAATTTACCAATATGAAATTTTTTTATTAAATTTTGTGATTTATTTGATTTTTTCCAAAATAAAATTCATATTTAATTTTCAAGATAAAAAATCATTTACAAAAACCTTCTTGGTAGACTAAATTACTATACAAAAAAATGCATTTGAAATCTGAAACCTGCTGCATAACTGAAATACTGAAACAATACTGAAATTTTCACACAATTTATAGAAAGATAATATACTGTTTTAATATATAAAAATTGTTATTTAAAACCTCTAGATATACTAAATTACAAACCTTACTGAAACTAACTTAAAAATTTAACTACGTGAAATCAAAATGTTTAAATTCCCTAAGTTCTATAATGTAACTGAAATTGTTGAACTAACATTATTTTAAAAGATTCGAATTTCTAGTTTAAAGTAAGATTTCTATTCTAATGTAAGATTATATTGTAGCAACGTTGACAAATAATATTAAATGAAATGTATTCATATATACTAAATCCAAATGTAACCATTTTCTTACATTTTTGAAAAGTTGTATATTGAGTTTTGTAAATGTTTATCCTTTCTTGTTTTTTGAATGTATTTCCTACGAATTTGAGTCATTTCTTTCTTTGAAAATTATAAACATAAAATAAAATGTTCTGTAAGATTTTAATTTTTTTTTATCAAGATCTACTCTGTTTGAATTTCCATCTAATAAAAATCTAACTGAAATTTGCTGTATAATATTGAAATTTTTAGTCCAAATTCGAAAAAAAAAATTATAATTGTAGTAAAATAATTCAAATTTTTATTTCCGAATTATCTTGTTGGCACAAAATATTAACTCAAATATTTATTTTATGAAGAGTCACTAATAATGAGGAAATTTTTCTATACATTTGAAAATATTGTTAGTCAAATCGACGAAATAAAAATGAATAAATTTAATAAAATTAGCTAAATACATAAGTTTAGGATAAAAATAATAAGCTAAAAATAATATATTTTACGAAGAGGTGCAATATTATGTCACTAAGGAGAATGAGACTTATTCATGGTAATTTTTTCTGTACATTTAAATATATAGAGAATTATATTGAAAGAATCAAATTGTGCAATTGTGAATTTTTTATAGAAATCATCGGAACACATCAAGTTAGACAGCACTTTATTTGAAAAAGTTACAAACAAAATGTCAGGAAAATTTTACTATATTAAGTCACTTAGAAACAAAATGTCAGGTAAATTTTACTGTATTAAGTCACTTAAAAAGCAATTAATGTTTAAAAAAAATACCATATGTGCACTATGATTTGTAGAAAAATTGCTGTGGATTGAAGGAGCTTTGTGATTTTATTTCAAAAAAGCAGCGGACAGAACACATTCATTTTATAAGACAATTTTTCGGTAGAAAATGATCGTGTTATCAGAAAAGTGCACAAGATATGCAGTTTATATCGCACATTTATCAAATACGATTTTCATAAAGCTCGTACAAAACAAAAGTTTTAGCACATAGATAAGTTCTATGTTTCTTCTATATCTCATTCTAAATATTACTCAATATAAAACTCATATCAGTATTAAAAATCATCTCCGTATAAAAAATCTTGATGGTCATACCAACAAAAACTATTAATTTTATAATCGTTAAAACAAACAATTCAGGCCACGAATAAGCACAATCACAATTCAATTGCCATTTGTTTTTATAGCACCAAAATACGTTTTTACTAATTCATTCTCGCCTTTATAATCATAGTAATTTAGTCTCAAACATGCATTTCAGCACTTAAGAGAAGAGTCCGACTTCGACTTCGGCGCGTAAAAGCGCGGCCACAAGAACTTACCTTAAGAAATACCTCAGGGTACAACAGATGTAATTTATATTTTACAATCGGGACTAGGAAGTACGTTGTTATGTGTAATAAACGCGAGTTAACAGCTATCTTAATTTAATATTATCTTATATGAATATAGAAACGATTTACACGAAAACAATTTTTGTCGCCTCGGCACAGCTTCGGATGAATTATTGCGCGGAGATACGTTTTTGACAGGTGTAACTGTGCATGG
>NW_020537270.1:0-27434 GCF_003426905.1 Ctenocephalides felis | reverse complement strand
AAGTATATGTGTCTGTGTATGTGTATGTGAACAGATTTTTTGCCGTAAATCGACATTTTCTCAAAAACGGCTGGACCGATTTCAAAAATTTAAAAGCCATTCGATGTATCTCGATGAGGACTATTTTTCAGTTTTGTGCGACGATCGGCAAAGCCGTTTCTTTATAAACCGCAGAAAAGTGAAAAAATTTTCGTCTACGTTTTAGCCCCAGAATTCTGAATCGATTATGAAAATTCAAAAACCGTTTGAAAGATATTGGTTGGGAATCGTGCTGATTAGTTTTTGGTAAAGATCGGGCGGGCTCTTTTCTTGTAATAAAGTTTAAAAAAAAATTCGACGATTTTTATGATTATTTTTTTGACGGTAGATACCATAATCTTCTAGATCATACTAAAATATTACGGCCTTACGACAACTCGTTTAGCTTTAAAAATTCATCAAAGTTTGGCATTTGTCAAATTACAACTTTCATCGACGTTTGCTCAAAAACGCCTGAAACCGATTTGAAAAAAAAAATTAAACCGATTTTCAATGAACTTTTTTGGCGATATATATCATGGTCTTACAGAACTTACTGAAATATTACGGCCTTACGACATGTAGTTTAATTTTGAAAATTCATCAAAGTTGAGAAATAGTAGTTTTTTTGACGTTTGTTAAAATTAAAATTAGACGATTTACTTGGTATAATAATAGAATACTTGCTCTTAATGAACATACTAAATCATTAAATTCCTACGGAAACTGGTTCTATTATAAAAATTGTTGATTTTCGCAAATTTGCTCTTAGAAAATATTCCGAGTTAACGTGTTCGTTCGTTTTCAATTATGTGTAATAAATCCACTTGGAATACTTCTAATCATTCATAAATTAATTTATATTTTATTGATTAAGTCGAATATTTACACATATCGCGAAGTTCATGTAACTTGCCTCAAGGCTAAATACCAAACCAACTAGTTTTATGTAAAATTCGAACAATTTTGTCCTGTTAAACATTGTTATAGTGCAGCATTGTTGTATATAAAGAATATATTCATGACAGGTCCATTATCTCAGGCCATATTTGCGATTATTTTATCAACATTCAGGAAAATAATCGAATTCGCCTCGTATCTATGGTTTAGTATAGCGAACAAAAAGATCGCCTCGCGACGACGAGTCCAATGATAATGATAAGGTTAAAAAATGCGAATGCGTTAATATACTAGTAGATTACATCATGGTTTAAAATTCAATAATAATTAGTTTTTTATTATTACAAATTTATTATTATTTACATTTTCTAATAATTTTTCTTCTGCTCTGTTTTTGCTTTCATTGTATGTATTTTTATATTTGCTGAATTGTTAATAAATTAAGCAAAGAAAATATTACAAATTAGATCTATTGATTTTACAGCATAGAATAGCCGCAGGGGCTAGTTGAGCAAATTTTTACTTAAACGGATGTAGCTCCTCAATGAAAAGTCTCAATAAATGCTATACGGCTTAATGGATTTGTTGTTTATCGCTTAATAAAAGTGTTAATACTATTTTTGGTAATAAGTAAAATTTAAAGCTACAGCTGCTTAAATGCAAAAAGACAAGTATACTCAATGTACCCCATAGGTGGGGCAAGTTGAGCACTAAGAAAGTATAATGAAATCATAGGTTCAATGTCGTTTAGTGATGAAATAAAATAAGTTTTTAATAACCAGTTCTATATTTATAGTCTTTATTGACAGAGAAAACAAAACTTATAGTAATCTGCTTTGAATAATTAACGAAAAGTAGAATCAACAAAACAATATCGTATCTTAGGAATTATTTTACCATTATATTCAGTATTTTGTTTAAATAATTATTTCTTTATATTATTACTTATAGACTTAGCTTAAATCTTTAAAATAATAATTAATTTCTGGAAGTTAATGGTAATTGTTTTAGTGACAGAACAAGTTTAGCAACTGTGCTCAACTAACCCCAACTCGGAATTTCAAAATAAAAGTGAGAATTATACCCAGAATCTCTGTGCATATTAAAAGTACTATAATTATATGGAAGAATAACATTTACCTGATTAAAAATAAATAACATTTGATTAAACCAGACGAAAACTCGTGATGAATTAAATTACTTTTTTACATTTTGGTCTTAAAATAAAACAAGCGCCCGTGAGCCTCACTCATTTGTCCAGCGACCACTAGGTGGATAATTTTCGAGATATTTCGATTGTTCAACTTGCCCCTATGCTCAACTAGCCCCGCTCTACCCTATAGATATATTGAGAACCAAAATAATTCAATAAAGATAAATGGGTTTTCCAGTTTAATTTGACGCGCATATTTGTTTATTAATGTACATACGACGCTAAAATACCGATTTTTCGAAACCTAGATTTTTTATTATTTTTGAACAGCAATTAGTACTAATACTTCTACAAACTGTCGTGAGGATATATCTCTTTAAATACGTTTCTTTTGAGAAGACAACCGTTTGATCCTCCTATCTATTTCATATATGTATTTTACTTTAGAATGCAACCCAGGTTCAATACCAACCACGCCCAACCCTGACACCAGGCAGCATGATATCAAATTTTAAAGAAAGGAAGAATGGTTGACCATGGGGTTGCCCTCGTGAGAAAAATAAATCTAGATTAACATGTACATTATAATAACAACTTAGAATGTAATGCTGATCACTTATTGTGATGATTTTTCAACTACCTGGCTTTGAGAAGACAACAGTATGATTTATTCTATTTATTTCATATATTTTACTTTAGAATGCAACCCAGGTTCGATCCCAACCTCGCTCAAGCCTGACATCACGCAAATTTTCATTTGAGGTTATATTTCTCAAAAATAAGAGTAGTTGACCACTGGGTTGCCATCTTGAGAAAAATACTCGTATAGCTAGGTTAAGCTGGAGCGTCAGACGTAGTTCTGATCGCTGTTCAAATACAAAAAAATAATGCAATCCAAAGTTTGTTCCTTTTAATAGTGATCATATAATTTGACTTATTGCGATTTATATCATATTAATTTTTGTACAAATATCAGGTGGACTCTTTCGTAAAATTTTGTTCAATTCTGAACTGTCGATTTTGTTCCATTTCAAAGTTACGAATGGGACAAAGCATGAACCAAAGTCTTCGTAATTAATAAATGAACCAGTATATGTTTGTATTGCTTTTAATTTTTGTTTACAGCGATATCTTTACAGCTTTTGTAAAATATTTAACAATCATTTACAATATTTGAAAAAACTACTGCTGATATATTTCCAGAAAATCATTAACATCAAAAAGTAATTACAGCAAACTTTTTTTTAATATTAGGTTTATATCCCTACTGGGTTTTTTTACAAAATCGATCGAATGCAGCCGTGGCCGCTGAATATCGCATGCTGCGCATTGCAAATCCATAACGAAAATTTAAAATATTCAAATACCGTTTAAATCAAATCTTACCCTAGTTTCAGAACTGCACTGATAATTATAATTCGTTCGAAATTTCGATGCTTGATTATCCGCAACTAATTTATTGTATATAAATTTATAGATATCTATAATTCTAAACTGCATAACTGTTTAAAATTATTTTCCTTTACTTGCGAGAATTATCTTTCTTAGAAATCGACTTATCTGACTTGTAATACATATATAAAATTCATTTAGCATACATAGTTTCATATATGTGCGTATAAGCAATTGTTTTATTTGCGATAAGTGTATAATCATAATTTTAATTTTGATATATTTGAATTGATTTACAATTTTTACTCTATTTTTGACACTCCATGTTGTCGTGGAAATGTCATAGAATAATGTTAAAATGATTATAATTGGTACAAATGCGATTGGATAAATGCCAATTGCAATTTGTAAACGCAACAGTTTCTTATTATATGTCGTAAAGTAGCATTTATTCTAGTGGTTTTCGACATTTTCTGAAATTGTTTCTAAAAAAAGTTTGTTGCTTCCCTTAATTTTTCTAGCATTTTAATTTTATTAATAATCAACTGATATTATAATTTAATTATCATTCTAAGAATTTTATTATATCATATTATGTGAAAATATACATAAAAAATAATTATTTGCATATTTATTTTTTTATTTCATTTCGACATTTTTAGTTTATTTTCAAAATTATTAGTTTGGAAACAAGAACGCCTCCCTTGTTTGTGACAGCTTGGAAACTTGATGCGCCCCACAGTTTGGAAACCACGGATATAATCTATCCGATGCATTCATCGATATGTATTGTATATATTTGTTTGTGAACGTTTTGTTTTATTATTGTAAAACGATCATTACATCGTTATTTAATATAAAGGTTTATATATGTTCATTATCGAGTAGAATCACATAACTAGTGAAGCGCATGGCATCGTGCCTTAAGGCAAATTGCTGGAACTTCCCGTACTAATTTTTTTTTAAAGATTAACATTCTTCAAAATTACTCTGAAAAATTAGATTTTTGAGAAACTAAGTTATGTAATTATCTGTCCCTGAAAATTTTTGACAAAAATTTACTTTTTTTGATAAAAAACTTTTTGAAGAAAAGTGTATTTTGAAATATTTTGGAAATTCTGATCTTTTTTAAAGCAATCGTACCGCTTTAACTGCATAGTGACGAAATAGAAGCGCGTAAGCGCCGCGCCGCCGTCTAACGGATAAGCATTGGTACGGAACCCATAGGAATGTAAACAAAATTTATACTTATTGTTAAAATCTCTATAAAAATATCTGTTCATTTGATGTGCATATGTCTAATGATCATTTTTGACTGCCAGATGGCATTTTTTTTACTTTTCTTACTAGATCTCGAAACCGCTAGACCTGCCTTCATGAAAATTTGATCAGTTCTACATCTTGTTAATACAAGTAAAATGTTTTTTGAATTATTCAAATCAGATGCTCCGTTTTCTTAAAAATAGAGTTACTGTTTTTGGCACTTTTTGACCCATATCTTCGGAACGGCTAGACATGCCTTCGCCAAAAACTAATCAGCACGTTTCCTCATCAACACGAATCGAATGTTTTTGAATTATTCAAATCGCTTCATCTGTGTTCCCGAAATCGTCGACGAAAATTTGAATCCGAACACACATACATCCATTTTTTCTAAGGTATGCCAAAATTTAGAAACCTCTGAAACGTAAAGATATATAAAAATTTTTATTTTCGATTTATTTGCGATTACTATAACTTACCCGGGAAGTTGAAAATTTACATAAAATTTGAGGCTTTTTATGACCTCATTTTTTAAGGTTGTACACGGTTGTACCTGTTTTAATGTCATGCTAATTTCAGCGTAAGCATAGCAATTATATCAAAATGAAAATATGTATTAAGTTAAAAACAGAAAGCATTTATCGAAAGTAACCTTCATTTTAAAATGGAAATTCCAAATCTGATATTGATATATTTCGAACAACATGCATTTTATGAACTATTAAAGTTAACTTTTTCACGACGACTGTATAATTGAATGCAATCGTGATAATATAATTTATATTTGAATATTGCGCTAATAATTTACCATTATGCATTTATTTGCTCACAATTAAATTCTTGAACGACATTCATTCATCAATAAGCAAAAATAAGGTTAACGTTATCTTAATTGATACTCTAGAATACGACATACGATTGCTATATAACGAACTAGGAAAATCGTAGAAAATAATAATCATATTATCCAAGATAGAGCTTGCGGTTTATTTTTGGTAATTTAACCATATGACTTACATAAATATAAATAGTATGTAGAGAGTAAGTTAATGTTCTAAAGAATCATCATTCAAAGCATTTCTCGCTAATAATGCTAATTAACTATTTTATTATTATGGTAATAAATAAGTAGTTTAATAATTATTAATTAGCACCTATTTTCTATTAAAAATATTCTTCTATTACTCTTTTTCAATTGTGGTGTGAAGATTTTTCGAAGGAATCACATTATATTTTATTTCTTTCATTTTACAACATTTAGATATCTTAAATGCTGACGCGATACTGGTGATGCTTTAAATTAGAAATTGAAATGTTTTATAAAGTTTACTAATTAACAGTTAATGGAATCTTTCAAAACTTTATTTTATTTAGTATGTGTATAAAGTAAAAATAGTTTTAGTGTTTTGCTTCGAATATTTAACACCTAAAACCTGAAAATAATATGTTTAAGCTTCAAAAACAATATTCGCTATTAACATGCAATAAAACTAGCATTTATCATATAGCTACAGCAACTAACAAGTGTTTTTGTATAAATAGCGTTTCGTTTCCATATAATTAAAGGCAAAAAATATATGCTAACAGTGAGATCAAATGTATGCAAAATACATAAGCACAACATAAATAATTACTATGTAATTAACATAGTACTTATGTAGTTCAAAATTTCGCATTGGATTACAATTCGTATTGAAAATTACAATTATTGGTAAATAAATTTTTCGACCTGGCGACACTCTGTTAGGTTTCCTTGATAACCTTGGGTATATCAGATTAAATTTTATAGAATTTTGATAAGAACATGTTCCGCCGTTATGTAATTATCTGTCCCTGTCATTGTTATCGCGACATAAACGACGCTTACATAGAAAATATATAAATTTTATTGTTTCAGCAATACTTTTAATTGCAATTAATAAGGCAATACTAAAACAAGACAAACTTTGGATCATGTGAACTTCGTATGCTAAATTCATGTGTTTGACCAGAAAACTCAAATATATAAAATATTGATATAAATTTATATTAAAGTCCCTGAAACACGTTAATTACGTTACTTTATCCAAATCTACTTTCCGCTATTAGTATTTTGACCTTGATATGTGATAATTCACCACCAATTAATTTCACCGTCAATTGCACCATTAAATGCTATAAAATTGTAATTAATATTGCTAAAGGTTATAATAAATGCTTATGATACTTTCTAGGTGATTTTTTGTACATTTTTTAATTACAATCTATCTATATTACGAGGACATTTAATAACTTTTGTTGACAGGGCTTGTTTTTGATAGTCTAACCAGTAGCTATTCTATCAATTTATGACTAATGACTTTTTAGGATTATATTTTTTTTGCTACCATTTTGCAATCCTGATAAAATGTGCCAACTTTTGATGGAACTCTCTGCTATACTTTAGTACAATTTTTTGGAAGAAGGGCTTTTCAAAAATGTAGCTTGCGGTTATGGATACAAAGTTTAAAGAACAAAATTAATAAAAATTGACCACAAAATACAAAAAATGATTACAGTTTTACCCAAGCTCTAGGTTGCACTTAACTAAAAGCTCATGATCTTCAAATTGTATGGAATAAATTAAAAATGTAAAAAAATTAAAAAAATTGTTCATGACAATTACAATCAGTACTATCTTCTTTAGATACAACCACTTTTTATCAGTACAAATATGTATATCATACTTTTGATATTCAATATGATTTAAGTTTATAGCTTATTGTTAGCCAAAAGCTCTTTCAAGTTTCTTGTCTGAAATAAGTCCGAAATTATTTACGGATCCCTTCTATGAAATATGCAATACTAATTTTTTTGTGCAACGAATCTAAACTATTTTTATCCCAATCATTGTTATTTTTTTATTAACTTCCATTAGGGCAAGTTATAGTAATCGCATAAAAATCGAAAATGAAAATTTTTATATACCTTTACGTTTCAAAACCTTCTGAACATTTTGGCATACCTTAGAATAATGGATGTATGTGTGTGTGTGTGTGTGTGTGTTCGGAATTTTCGTCGACAATTTCGGATGAAGCGATTTCAATAATTCAAAAAAACATTCGATTCGTCTTGATAAGGTGACGTGCTGATTAGTTTTTGGCAAAGGCAGGTCTAGCCGTTCCGAAGATATGGGGCAAAAGGTGCCAAAAATGGTAACTCAGTTTTTAAGAAAACGAAACGTCCGATTTGAATAATTCAAAAAACATTTTACTTGTATTAACAAGATGAAGAACTAATCAAATTTTCATGAAGGTAGGTCTAGCGGTTTCGGAGATCTAGTAAAAAAAGTAAAAAAAAATGCCATTTGGCGGTCAAAAATGATCATTAGACATACTCACATCAAATTATCAGATATTTTATAGAGGTTTTAACAATAAGTATAAATTTTGTTTACATTCCTATGGGATCCGTACTAGTGTTTATCCGTTAAACGGCGACGCGGCGCTTACGCGCTTCGATATTTCGTCTCTATTGCTTTGAAAAAAAGTTCAGAATTTCCAAAATATTTCAAAATAAATTTTTCTTCAAAAAGTCTTTTTTTTCAATAGTTTCTCAAAAATCTAATTTTTCAGAGTAAATTTTTTTCAAAAATCTTTTAAAAAAAATTTTTTTTGATATGGGAAGTTCCAGCAATTTGTCTTAAGGCACGATGCCATACACCACTAGTTTTAATTTTTATTCGTATGATTTTGTAGCCTGACTAATTATCATGTCTTCATCAATTTTTATTACTGTGTATTTCTATCGCGGTTGTATTCTTAAATATTCCCAGTACACCTACGTTATCATTAAACTTTTTGTAATCTATGCATGTATCGCACGACCAAAGGAAAAGCTGAGAGGCGCGTAGTAAATAAATACAATTCCGTACAAATACTGTAATTATTTATAATGCGCCATTCAATCAAGTCTTTATATCGCTTTGCCTTCGAGAAGTGCTCGTATTTGTATTGGAGAGGCGTCGAAAGTGATTGCACGGTCGTCGATTGGGTAATTCACGGTAAAGTGTTGGAATGATGGCGGTAAAAATAAAGTCAAATCTAATTTGTCCCACATAATAGGTGTAAATTTATAATAATATTGATAAAATCAGATTCTAAAGCTAAATTTGGCGCCAATTTTTGCTATGGTAAATGATGATTTTAGAGCAGTGAGCCCAAAGTGGTCTACTGAACTAGGGAACGCAATACCGGTATACCGGTATACCGAATTACCGGTAAACCGCCCGATTTTTCGGCGGTATTTTTACCGATATTAACCCCAAAAATACCGGTATTTTCGGTATTTTTACATAAGCGCTATTTGATTCATAATACACTAAAGTTTAAATTTCTCGGAACAAATTTATCTTTAAATTCCATAATCGCATAAACAGCTATATCTTCAAGTGATTCTATAGGATAAACAAATGTCAAATATTATCCCAACTCGTCATTAAACTGAATATTTATTGCTTACTAAGGGCTTCATATCGTGTTACAATAAATAGAATTGGACTGATAGATAATGATGTTTGTTTCATCTTATGTAAAAATGTAACGGTTTTTTAGGTGATATTTGCGCCAAAATATTTTACATCATACAGATTACCTCTGCGTAATCTTTATTTTTTTCTAACTTTATACATAATAATTATGATAATTACTAAATATTTTCGCTTCTTATTACAATTATAAAATATTATTTTTCGAAAACGTTTTGAAGTTTGAAAATACTTTAGAAGCATCACATTGTTTAAGATAATAAAAATACTGGTAATTTATCGGTATTCCGGTCTTAAAATGAAAAATTACCGAAATACCGGTATTGAAATTTTCCATCGGTATTGCATTTCCTATACTGGACCCCCTCTCATGGGGTCCACATTGAGTACATTGAGGATGACTACTTTCAGGGGGTCTAAGTCAGCTAAAAAATATCGGGGTCCCCGAAATGATAATGAGGTTCTGTTATAGTGGTTTACAAATATTTAATAAAATTAAGATATTTTTCTTTTTTCTAAAAATGTGTAAGTTGTAGCGTAACTAGGCATTCGATTTATGGTCGCAATATATGGTTGAGCATGTAAAGATGTATTTTGCAGACGTTGAAATTGAAATATTTAAATATTGAAAGGCTTTGCAATATTATTTGCGCTTTTGGAAATTGTTATAGTATTTGTGGATACTAAAATAGTAGAAATATGGTTTAGCGTCATTACTGATACAACAAAAAAGACGTAGGTTGGACATTATTAAGATTTAGAAATTTTGTTTAAAATAATCATTATTATTGCAAAATTATTGTTTCAAAATCAACGCAGGAAGAGCAGCATTGCATTGCAGTTTAATAAATTATGATAATATTATGATTTCTTATCTCTATTTACATATATCTCTTGATTTTAACAGCTTTTTTAAGATATTCGTATAACAAAAAATTGATATATTATGATATTTATGAGAAAAAATTGTTTAGATTGAAAATTATTTCAAACCAAATTTTCCTGTTTCAAATACCCTGCCGCAGTGTCTTCCACATCATCTATTTATAATAATTGTTCCAAGAAATATTTTTAATATGCTAAGAATCATTATTTTTATATACACCTTTTTACGTTGAAAAAATTTTTTTTGAGTGTTTATATATGTGGCAACTGCTTGGTTCCAGTAAGAGGCAGTTTGATCTGAACACTAATAAACAAAAACATGATTTCGCATAACGCTTTACCACAAAATCTCAGGCACATTTTAGTGCAATTTATTATAAAATCAATCGACGAGAACCAGTTTTCTGTTCATTATAAAAACAGTGACATAGCTATATTATTAGCATTCTCGGTTTATAGGCATATGATTGACTTCCATCATTTACACTAGTTGGCATTCGAGTGCTTTGGTATCTGTGATGACATAAATGCATACATTTAATTCAAAGCTATTTGGTGTATGCATTTAATACAAAGTAATCTTCACGCCACGAAACTCAGATGATATGATATGAAATATTGCTTTAAGTAATTGTGAGCATGATACTGGTTTCAGCATCTTCTGATCGCCCTTAGCAAGGGACACGTCTATCATTCTGTAAAAGAATAAGTAATTGTGGGTTTTTTTGCTGCTACATTGTTGCTGTTGAATTATTGCAACATTGCCCTTTCTTTTGAAAAGGAATTAATGATATTATGTGTTTTATTCGAGCTAGTTGCGTCTCCCATGGGTTAGCAACCACTGGTTCCGGGTTCGATGTCCACCTCGCCCAGGTGGACATCGCTCTTTTCTTCATATAAATTGGTAGTAAAAACTGTCAAAATGCCATCCGTCGTGAAACAAACGTCGAAAAAAAGTTATATTACCTTTTCGTATGCCTTTAAATCGATATTACTGATTTGTGATCATAACACATACGTGAAGTTAGATTTTATGTGTAGAAAGCCTCATCGCTCGGCAAATATATAGCATTTGACACTTTTACTACCAATTTATATAAAGTAAAGTGTGTTGCCATAACAACGCTATGTTACGGTCTATTCTATTGAAGAATTGGCCCTTATCCGTTCTAATATAAACATTATTTTTCTTTCTTGTTTCATTATTCATTAGCAATCCACTTTTATTATTATAGTTCAATTTAGGTGCCGTTCAAGTATTACGTAAGCAATATAGGGGGGCGGGGGGTTGTTGATTTGCTTATTTTGGGTTGACATGGGGGCAGGGGAGTCTGGATGATGATTACGTCATACGTAGTATTTTTATTTTTTTACATTAATTACAAAATATTTACGTAAGCTTGGAGGTAG
The DNA here is from genome assembly GCF_003426905.1 of Ctenocephalides felis. Classification (NCBI taxonomy): domain Eukaryota; kingdom Metazoa; phylum Arthropoda; class Insecta; order Siphonaptera; family Pulicidae; genus Ctenocephalides; species Ctenocephalides felis. The sequence continues at coordinate 15,909 of NW_020537270.1, read as the reverse complement.
GGGTTAAGAGCTTTGCTTACTTTTGCTGACAAGGGGGATGGGGGGGAGGGGTAAATAATTTTAATAAATCTGCTTACGTAATACTTGAACGATCCCTTATATGTTTCTATAAAATAATGTAGTTTACATATATTTCTTCAATGAACATAAAAAAATAGAGTTTACCATTGGGTAAAATCTATTTTGATGCTAACATTACACATATTCCTAATAATTACTAAATGTGTTCACTAGATGAAAAATAGATTGTAATTGTGAAGGACAAAAATTGATACATAATTGATGCATGTTTTACCAAAATTCTTATTGTACGTGTCATATTTGGATTCGATAATTTTAACTAATATATTCTACGAAACAAATTTATAAACTTCTGTCAATACAATAAAATTCTATCAATACAAGTTTAAGAAAAAATAAATCATTTAATTTTTTTGATTTCATCCACGTAGAAGGCCGGAATCACTGCAGCAGTTAAGGGCCTTTTTTGTCGCGCCGTTGGAGATCGACGCTAACTTAAAAAATATTTCATTTTTTCCTTCAAAAATTTTACTACATATTCTTAAAACATGTATAAATATATTCCTGAAATTTTGAAATGATTGACAAAGTAGTTTTTTTTATATAAATTCCCAAAAATCACCTTTTTTTAGGCGGTTACACTAGTTGTGCCCCTTAAAGATGAATTCATTGCATTTCACGCCTAATAGCACTTATGAAAAAAATTTGACATTGTGAACTTTCATTCATTTTTTATTTTTTATTTTTTATAATGTAGTGTATTTGTATGTATGTTATTATATGCAGAAAATTTGTTCAAAAGCTCATTATTTAACGATGAAATGTATAATAATTTTATATTTATGACCTTTAAATTTCTATTACACTATATGATGAAGCCAATCAAATCAATTAATCAAAACTTTGCAATCGGCTGCCAAGTTTCAATACGTAAGTGTGTAATTTTGCGTAAGTTTATTTTCATTTATAACGAAATGCAAATAACATCTCCGAGACTTCGATATTTGCACATCTTATTGTGCAACCGCTAACAGATCGTGGTCAACGACACAAGCACGTAATCCGAAGGTTTCATAGTTGGCAGATACCGGAATCGTTTAATTTATGCACAAATAAAATGGAAAATAATTGTCTACAAGACTGAAAGTGAATAAATGTGATCAATAAAATAAGCAAATATAAATGATACTGTGTTAACACTAAAGTGATATTAATAATAATCGAGTTTCTTGCATAGTTTTCAGTGTTATTTATTTTTTTGATCATCATATATTTACATAAGACATTTTTTTATTTTAATAATTTTTGAACAGCAACCATAACTTAACAGTTCTATGACCTTAACAACAACGCTGTTTATAAGGCAGCCCAACGCTTGGTCTTTATATATTTGATATATTTTATTAGAATTTCTCTAATAATGATTATTTTTAAGGGGCACAACTAGTGTGAAATTTTGAAAAAATCGATTTTTGTTTTTTTTATATTTTGGTAGATTACACCTTTAAAAATAACATATTAAAATTTCAAATCGATATCTCAAATAGTTTTTGAGTTACAGCCATTTAAAAAGTATACATATAGTATATAATACAACGATCATTTTATCTTTAAACGCGTTTTTTTCGAAACAGCATTTTCCAAATTTGCTGCAGTGATTACTCAAAAACGAATGATCCGATCACTATCAAATTTTTTTTACATGTTGTGTATATAGTTCTCCGTAAAATGAACTATCGATTTTTTGATCGGATCAAAAATCGAAATTTGGCAGTCGAAAAACGACCAAAATTTTGGGTAAATTTCGACTTTTTTTAAAAAAAACGCCGCTATTTTGTCAATTTTTGATTATTTTTTTATCGTAGTTCATTTTACAGACAATATTATCTAGTTTAACGAGATTTTTTTTTTTTTTGATTTCATCCACGTAGAAGGCCGGAATCACTGCAGCAGTTAAGCGCCTTTTTTTTGTCGCGCCGTTGGAGATCGACGATAACTTTAAAATATATATATTTTTTTTTTTCAAAAATTTTACTATGTATTCTTAAAAAAATGTATAAATATATTTCTAAAATTTTGAAATGATTGATTAAAGTAGTTTTTTAATATAAATTCCCAAAAGTCACCTTTTTTTAGGCGGGGTACACTAGTTGTGCCCCTTAATTCGATGGAAAAATACCCGAAAGACTATTTTCGCTTGATATGGTATCATATTTTGAATCCATGATGTATGTAATATCGTCATCAAAAGCTTTGGTTTGATTGGCTTCTAAGTTTAAAGTATAAGATTTATCATATATTGAAAATTCTTCATAAAAAGAATACAATGATTTTGCCACACACATGCTGTGGTTATTTTATGCATATAAAAATATCACAAATATAATAAATATACATATTTGTTTAGCTTTTTATCAATATCGGAGCATTGAAATCATGTGTGGTTCAAAGTGACTTAGAAGATAATTTTTTGAAGTTTTTGAAATGTTCTTATATTCAGGTGGCGAAGAACCGTGCGAAAGAAAAAAATTTGGGAGGTAAAATATGTAATAGTTTTGTGGTTTACCTCTCCTATTCTCTATGTATTCCTTGTTGATCCGCACTTATTTTTTTATTAAATCTATCCATAAATTAAAGAATCATTGTTTATTCTTGTATCTTCTTTTGAAGCTTTCTAAGCACGTCCGATGCTTGCAATTGTGTGATTTCGTATAAATATTTGCCATAGAGATATACACAATCGGCCGTATACATGTCGTGCGATGGCCGAACAAATTTGATAAAAGATAAAAACACAACGCGGATGCGCGGTGCCACCAATAATGTAGAGCTGGTACATGTTTGGTTAAATATTAAGGAGCAATTAATAACATTGGTTTCTTAACCGTGGAAGATTTTTTGAGATGAATTTGATTGGAATATTGCTTCCTATTAGGTTAGAGCGGGACTAGTTGAGCGAAAACTATTCACCGTTCGTTTAGGCATATATGGCGGAAAGATAGAGGTATTCCGCGATCGGTAGTGGCCGCTGGACACAAATGAGTGAGGCTCACGGGCGTTTGTTTTGTTTTTTGAGACCAAAAAGAAAATAAAAAAGTAATTCATCACGAGTTTTCGTCTGGTTTAGTCAAATGTTATTTATTTTTAATCATGTAAATGCTATTCTTCCATATAATTATAGTACTTTTAATATGCACAGAGATTCTGGTATATTTCTCACGGTTTTTTTATAAACTCACTTTTATTTTGAAATTCTGAGTTGGGGTTAGTTGAGCATAGTTGCTAAGACAATTATCATTAACTTCCAGAAATTAATTATTATTTTCAAGATTTAAGCTAAGTCTATGAGTAATAATATAAAGAAATAATGATATTAAACAAAAATACTGAATATAATAGTAAAATAATTCATAAGATACGATATTGTTTTGTTGATTCTACTTTTCGTAATTATTCAAAGCAAATTACTATAAGTTTTGTTTTCTCTGCCAATAAAGACTATAAATATAGAACTGGTTATTAAAAACTTATTTTGTTTCATCTCTAATCGACGTTGAACCTATGATTTCATTATACTTTCTTAGTGCTCAACTTGCCTCACCTATGGGGTACATTGAGCATACTTCACTTATTGCATTTGAACAGCTGTAGCTTTTAAATTTTACTTATTACCGAAAAATAGTATTAACACTTTTGTTAAGCGATAAACAACAAATCCATTAAGCCGTATAGCAATTTATTGAGACTTTTCATTGAGGAGCTACATCCGTTTAAGTAAAAATTTGCTCAACTAGCCCCGCCCTATCCTACTGCAACTGTTCAATATTTGGCTTTGATTTTCTTATTATGATTAACACGTACTAAATAAGGAAAGTAATTTTCTTCCTTAAAAAAGTTTCATTGAAATGTGTAGAAAATGTGAAGCTGCGTCTTATATTTACTTTGATCTCACGTTCTAGGTTTTGTATATGAAAAGATATATCTACGGTACTTTAATAGTCTTGTTTTGTTGTTCATCTGCATGATTTTCTCGAAGTTAATATAGATGAAGTTCTGATGTTTAATTAAATGAAATTGATGGCTATTTTTATTTCCAAGGTGCATAGAGAAAAATTGGTTTTAATTTATTTTATCGAAATAGAAATCTTATGTAGTGCAAAAGATTAAATTCTTAAGTATAATATAAATTAGTACATTAACAATTCATAAATATAATACACTTAATTTAGTAATATATTTAGATATCTTCATAGATCATCGTGATGATGATCCTTATTTGAGCCTATTTTTCTTTCTTTATGTGTAATACAAAACTCTTTTGGTTGCTGGAAATGATTGACTATAAGGGAGATGAAATTCTAATAAGCGAAAATTGGACATAAATCTGTTTTAATTATGTTTTCCATTTTCAAATGAAATTAACTATTTGTTAACCTGAAGATTATATCTTTTTTATATTAGCTTCTTACTGAGTGATGTCGAAATTGCAGTTTACTATTTCTTTTACAATGAACTTTTAAAATAAGATGTTCGGATTTTTTTAATGGCAACCCAGCAAATCAACAATAGTTTTTTCGATTTTAAAATGATTATTACTTATTGTTAGATAAAATGAGCTTGGTCAGAACGAAATTAATGCAAACTCATTTCTTCAGACTCTAAGTCAAAATAATCACCATAAAAAATATTTTTCAAAATCTTCAGTGTATATAATCTCATTATCTTAGTTAGTATCTCAATATGATTTTATTAAGGTCCGAAGTCATACTAAGTTCAACATTTGTTATAAAATGAATCCTGAAAAGTCTACAGGAGCTTATATTATTCTTTACTGCAATGCAGACGGCAAGTGCGATTGGCATTTAAATTAGGAAATACTGATAGAGAAATAATTAAGTTTGGCATTATAAAATGTTTAATATTCACGTGAAGTACTACACCTCACTTATTTATTTACAACAATTACAACACATAAATATTAATAACCAATCAATGCAATAAAATATATCTCATATAAAAGAGCTTTCACAATTTTCTTCCGTTGTTATGAACATAAATAAATAATTTAACCATGAATGATTGGAAAATTATTTTGCATCATTCTAACAATAAAATCTAGGAATTGTAAAATTATACTATTGCGAGGAGAATATTCACTATATTTAGAGAGAGAAATATTCCAGACTTCGATCGATGAATGCGAAATTATGATCTTATTTTTTCCACTTTTACAAGTTTAGGGGCGACAAAAATAATTCATTAAAGATTTTATTAATATATGTAATTTGCCGAATTATTTGTTTCATTTTTTTTTTCATGTTTTAGAGTAGTTTCTATTTTCGAAATATCTGTTTCAAAATTATTATTAAATTTGTTCATCAGTACCTTTTTATCACATTTTTTTAAGTTTTATTTGCTGAAAGCCGTAAACTTTTTATCATCTGATGGACATTGTAGAAATGGAAAATTAGAGAGTACAAACTTCAAATGATTATAATGCACTTATCATAAAAAGTGTTACAATTATGACATTTAAATTAATTTGAATGGCAGCAATGATAAGGTGAAATTGAAGCTGATATGAAAATTGTGAAACTAACACTGATTTAGATAAATCTGCGCTAATTACTGCCTTTTCTGCTCTACCACTCGATTTTAATATTGCTGATATTGATTATCTAGAAACATATTTTGTTCTTGGAACATACGATTTCTACTTGTATTTTTTCAATCTTACAACTGGATTACGAGCTTTTCTCTTAAGCTATGATACATTTACGCAAATTGTTTTCTTCAGAGCAATTATTTTCATTGCATTTATATATTTGTTTATATAATTATAAATACCAAAAATTATTATTTTTAAATCGACACAATTTTTACCTAGTGCATAATTGAACTGTATTTAATATGTTTATTATGCTAAATTAAACTTACAATAATTCTAAGAATGGTAGTAATGTAGTTTTGTTTGAAAAATAATTAATTCAAAGTAATGTGTAACAAATTTTATTATTTGTTAAAATTTTGGTTATATTTTATAACATGGGCAAACAGTACGAGTTGAACCTAATTTTCTTGAATTGATAAACTTATATTGAAATTAGTAGTAGTGTCGTAGCAAACATAACTAAATAAATTATGTTTTTCTATATTTTTTTATTTACTATACCAACACAGTAAAAACCTTCTGTTCTTTAATTGCTACAACTTTTATTGTTCAACAGTATATAATTGCTCATTTTTTTTATTGACATTTTTTATAAATTTTGTTTTATTAAAGCGACCTGAGAACTCCAAGCTTATATTTATATTCACAATTTTTGAATTGAGTTATTGAAATAAAAGTAGAATTTCAGAATGATGATATTTTTCACTTATCCACTTTTGGAAATGAAATAGGAATTAGTAATTTTACTTCTACTACTGAGCAACATTAGTTTCTAACCTGTACTAGCACTATAATATAATGAACGTATATATTTACAAATAAACCCCTTAAAATTGTAGATAGTCGAAAGGAATTTTCTAAAATATTATAGGCCTATGAGAAATAGTTTGCAAAAAAACAGTTTATTGTATTATTTCTTGGCTTCAATTAAAGTGTACTACTCCAAATTCAAATGTGTATTATTATTATGAGAAAACAACACAATTAAGATGTGTTTTAACGCATTTTATTGTCATCGTTAATATTTTTTACCGCAATGAATGTTCTTATTTGCCTTTTTTATAGGTTTATGTTATATTTAATACGATGGTTCATCATAGCTTTGCTTTCCTGACCAGCTGCACATGTGCAGCCGTTTATCGAAAACATTGAACGTCTCTGACCTCTTTGGAGTAGTATAATTACGAAAACATTGTTTTCGTTCGCATGGAGTGCGAGGAATTATTTAAGGCCATGTTTACATGTGGCGAAAAAATATTTTTTGTTATTAAGGTCATGGTGAAATATGCATAAATTTGGCTCGTATGAGCCAACCGTGAGAGGTTAAGAACGAGGTCCAGCAAACCCTTTTTCCAAGTTCGATTCGAATCTAGTCAGCTCGGTTTCAAGTAGTAGGAGATCATATTCGAGAATTATGATCAGCCCTTCGGAGGAGTTCGTTCATAAAAAAATGAAATAAAAAAATACTGTTCAGCATAGTGCTAATATGTCACAACTCATATAGAACAACCATTGGTTGCTCTATAAACAAGCCATACACCAGGATATCAAAGCTATTACTAAATGCCTTCGTGATATAGACAGATTATAATTAAAAAACAAATTTGTGCCTTTGGCAAAGAATTGAAAGAGTAGTACATAAATAGTATTTGTTTATTTTAAAGAATCTATAAAAAATGAAAACATTTGAAATAAGTAATTATAAGCGCAGAATTTTAAGTTATGTGATATTTTTCCGATAGATTAAGTACATAACAATTTAAGGTATTTAGGAAAATGATAGGATATTCATGCATCTTCACTTATATTTTGAACACGTGTATGGAAAACAATATTCCTGAATCTTACAGTAATGCAAGTGCAATTATTGATCTTGAAACAAATTGCAAGCAGCTATAATATTAGGTTAGGGAAAAAGAAATCTTTTGCTGTTTTTTGTTTAGTGCATTTAGTTGTGAGTTACAAGGTGTGAACAAAGAGAAAATTCGGTGCATTTTACAATTTTTCTTTGGCAAAGGCGAAAGTGCAAGCCAGGCGACTAAAATTGTGAATGGTATTCATGGTTCCGATACTATAACAGCCAATTATGTGGAATTTTTGTTTCGAAAATTCAGTTCTGGATTTTTTTATGTTAAAGATGCACTTCGCAAAGGTAGGCTGGTCAAAATGTCGATAAAATCGGAGAAATGATCGAAGTCGACCGGCATATTAGCCGTCGTAACATCTCCCAGGAGGTAAAAAAAAATTTTTTTTTGGTTTACTTTTCAAAGCAAACTGTACACGTATATTCAGCTATATATTATAACAGATATATATTTGACTGCGTGAGAAGGATCGCTATCCTAAGATAGCACTTTGTTAGATGTTATGTGATATTTTGTAGTAAATCATTGCAGATTCTTTTTTTGAGACGCTTCTGTGGTAAAGGCTTGGATGACGACTTAGTAGAGCTTTGTATCTGGAGTAGTAAAGACTAATTTCTTCTTCTATAGTTGGAATTCTGAGATCTTGATGTATCAACCAATTGGTAACATATTTTGGAGCGTTCACGATTTCTTCAAAATTTTATTTTGGAACCTTTATAGAATAGTTATATTCGATTTACTGGCCGCACCCCATAATTGTAGGCCGTAGGACCATATTGGTTTAATTGTCTTGTATATTAGGAGTTTATTTTCTATTGTGACTTGTGATTTCCAGCCCATTAACCAATTAAGTTGCCTACGTGTTAATTCGAGCTGCAGGCGCTTCTTTAAAGAGCCAAAAAATTGACCGTAAAACATTTTTAAACCAATAAGCCAAAAATAATGGATTTTTTTGCTTTTTCGTATTCAATAAGCCATCCATGTAGACGTAACCTCATTTCAGTCGCGATAATCTGTCTGTTAAACACCAAATTGAACCGCGGCCTTCGTAGTATGATATTACGGTTCGTCCTCGATTTTGAGATTTCCTCGAATTTTAATCAAGGCGTATCACGACGACAAAAGACAATGGACGAGAAACTCGGTGCTCATCGCTACAAAGGTGCTGTTTAGTCTCTGGGAAATTCCGGTGTGATAATCAGATTGTTTTATCACATGTTTGTCATTGCATTTTTACTTTTTTTAATTTAATTGTTTCTGAAATGGAACTTAGCCAAAACAATATACATACATTATATTATATCAGTATTCAATTTTTTTTTTGTATTATTGTACATAGCAAACTATACACACAGCTAAGTATTTAAATTTATTGATAAATATATTTACTACAGACTGCCAATTGTATATTCATTATTAAGTTGTAAACCTTAATAATTACTTCGCCTAATACATCACTGATAATTTCTAGGTTGCTGAATGGTGATATCAGAAGCAAATATTTGTGCTATTTGCCATTTCATGCTATTAATTACAGTGTTTAACAAACAATCACGCAATACTTTTAAAATAGAAGTTTTAATCTTGACATATTTTTAGATTAATAATTTCTGACAGAAATTCAAAATATTTAAATATAAATAATATGAATATTTGAATATTTTAAAATATAAACCGACACAATGGAGTATTCTGGAGTATTCTAGAATATTACAGGGTATCAATAATGAGTGTTTTAATATTACTATTTTTTATTTAATTCTGCAAATGATCTGTTATTTTTTACTATTTTTATTATAATTTTATGACAATTATTTTATATTTTCAATTTTATGACTAAAATTTTAATTTTGTTTGTAATAGGCGAATTAAAAGGTCACTTCTTTACTATAACTTTTGATCAATTCGTTTAATTGCTAATTGCGCAATTACCAAACATGTTTTAAATTGAAATTTGTTGTAAAAATATAATAGAGTGTATTTTTAATTACTTGAAAAGTTTAAACAGATTTTCTTTAGACTTGATTTTAATATGTCGAGTTGTTAATAATCATGCTATAATTTTACTTATCTAATACGGGATCGCAGATCCAAACACGTTTTTGGTTTCAAATGAGAATGCTGTTCACTCTGCAATTACTACAATAACTATATTTTCCAACAAAAATATTAACTATCTATCCAAAAAATGGATTTCTTTTTCTTTTAACTCTGTTTTATTCAGCAATCAGAAATACATAAGGATTCCTATAAGCTAAATTGACAATATTTGAGAGTGATGTTTAAGAAGAACTCTAATGAGATCTTCTTAGTTTAACAATTGAAAAGATAATGTTATATTGAAGCTAATCTAAGACTAAATCTAAAGGCCATTGACGTTTCAGCCTTCTTACGCCAAATGGTTGGGTAATGTCGCCTATTGATGGGTTTGAATGTGATTCCAGTTTACGTTTGTATTTTTCCTTAAATTCTTTGAACGTTAATTTCACCGTTTTCGTGTTTAGATCGCTGTGAACGGTTTCATTTGTAACGTACCACGGAGAATTAAGTATTGTACGTAAAATTTTTGACTGAGTTCTCTGCATTATAGCTATATTTGATTTGTAAGCACATCCCCAGAGCTCAATTCCGTAGGTCCAGATTGGTTTAATGATTGATCTATATAGCAGAAACTTATTTTCAACAGAGAGCTTAGACTTTTTACGCAGTAGCCAATCAAATTCTTTCATTTTGATCATTATGAAAAAATGAATGAACGAATTATTTTAATAGAGGTAATGTTATGGATTTTATAATTATAAAATTATTTGAGTAATATTCTGAAAATAAGAACATCTATAAATTTGTATTATTGAATATTAGAGGCTGAAAATTATCAAGTAATGATTGTCTGAAATATGCATATATATGACTGTCAGAATCAATTTCCGCATATTCATTTTATAAAGCAAGATTTTAATCATGAGATCACCGTTGCAAAATTAATTATGATGATAATTTACCACCGTTTTTGTGTTGCTACATTATTTTTATTTACGTACAGATTAATTATTGGTTATGAAATTTATCAACTTCAAATCAAGTTTATTAGTTTGTCTGTGGTATATTGATTAATTTATTGCTGTAATGATTCTATTTATAAATAGCACGTCATTGTAATCGACAGGTATGTAGGCAGTTCATTGATACCTACTTGAATCTACAATTAGCACTGTTAACGCATCTTGCGGTAAAAGTCCAATTTAACAGTTGTAAATTATATGTAGTAGTTATATAGAGTAATCCTACAAGTAAGCTGGGTGATTGTTATTTTATTTATTTACAAACGTTTTAAAGATGGGCGTTTTTGTCAAAGACTATGTATCATCATATCATCAAGTATAGTCAAGATAAGGTTTTTAAGTTATCTTAATTTAGAAATGAATAATGTGTATAAAAAAAGTTATTTTGTTTTTTTTCTGCGAAGAATATCTTTTCCTAAATCATACTTATAAATCAGTGTAAAAATATATAATTTTTATGGTATACCATAATTTATATTTATAATTTGTTTGGCCGAAGAAAGTTTTATAGTGCGTGGGAATATTTCCTCTTTATATTTAATTCCTCTAATTTTACACTCTCGTATCTAACTTCTCAAACTTTTTGTTTGTTTCTATGAAATTTCTAGGGTTTCTAATAAGGCTTTTCTTTATTGGCGCAAACCATCAATCATCCGCATATATCTTTGTCCCAGGTGGAAATTTTCTAATTTTTTATCATTAGTTGGGTACATATATATTGTATGTAGTCATCATGCGGTATCTCTTTTATTTTTGGCAGTGTTTGCCCAACTTATCATGGTAATCATGTCAACGACAGTTTTTCCAGAACTGTTTGCGTGAATTTCTCTTTTTCTAGCTTATAGAAATGTTTCCTTGCTTTCCAATTCATCGCAATACTATCTCATTCGTGACTTTTATCATGATGAAATGTGCTGTGCTGGACACCACGTTCCCGAATTTTCCAAGAAGTCGTCATGGTCTTTCTTTATCTGGCTGATGTCCTTGCTTTCTAATTCATCGCAGTGGTGTCTCATTTATGATTTTTATCGTGATGAAATATGCTGTGCTGAACACCACGTTCCCGAATTTTCCAAGGAGTTATCATGGTCTTTCTTTATCTGTCTGATGTTCTTGCTTTGTAATTAATCGCAATACTCTCTTCCCGACTTTTGCAAGGAGTCATCATGGTCTTTCTTTATCTGGCTGATGTCTTTGCTTTCCAATTAATTGCAATACTATCTTATTCGTGACTTTTGTCATAATGGAATGTGCTGTGCTGGACACCATGATAGTACTCCATGGAAAATTTCCGAATTTTCCAAGGAGTCACCATGGTCTTTCTTTATATGGCTGATGTCCTTGCTTTCTAATTCATCGCAATACTTCTCATTTATGATTTTTGTCATGATGGAATGTGCTGTGCTGGATACCACGTTTCCGAATTTTCCAAGGAGTCATCATGGTCTTTCTTTATCTGGCTGATGTCCTTGCTTTCTAATTCATCGCAATACTATCTCTTTCCAAATTTTCCAAGGAGTCATCATGGTTTTTCTTTATCTGGCTGATGTCCTTGCTTTCTAATTCATCGCAATACTATCTCATTTATGACTTTTGCATTAAGAAATGTGCTGTGCTGGGCACCCCGTTTCCGAATTTTCCAAGGAGTCATCATGGTCTTTCTTTATTTGGTTGATGTCTTTGCTTTCTAATTCATCGCAATACTGTCTCATTTATGACTTTTGTTATGAAGAAATGTGCTATGCTGGGCACCACGTTCCCGAATTTTTCAAGGAGTTATCATGATCTTTCTTTATCTAGCTGATGTCCTTGCTTTCTAATTCATGGCAATTCTGTCTCATTTATGACTTTTGTCATGATGGAATGAGCTGTGCTGGACACCACGTTTCCGAATTTTCCAAGGAGTCACCATGGTCTTTCTTTATATGGCTGATGACCTTGCTTTCTAATTCATCGCAATACTGTCTCATTTATGACTTTTGTTATGAAGAAATGTGCTGTGCTGGACACCGCGTTCCCGAATTTTTCAAGGAGTTATCATGGTCTTTCTTTATCTGGCTGATGTTCTTGCTTTCTAATTCATCGCAACACTGTCTCATTTATGACTTCTGTCATCATGATATCTACTGTGCTGGACACTACTTTCTCCCATTTTTCAAGGAGTTATCATGGTCTTTCTTTATCTGGCTGATGTTCTTGCTTTCTAATCATCGCAACACTGTCTCATTTATGACTTCTGTCATCATGATATCTACTGTGCTGGACACTACTTTCTCCCATTTTTCAAGGAGTTATCATGGTCTTTCTTTATCTGGCTGATGTTCTTGCTTTCTAATTCATCGCAACACTGTCTCATTTATGACTTCTGTCATCATGATATCTACTGTGCTGGACACTACTTTCTCCCATTTTTCAAGGAGTTATCATGGTCTTTCTTTATCTGGCTGATGTTCTTGCTTTCTAATTCATCGCAACACTGTCTCATTTATGACTTCTGTCATCATGATATCTACTGTGCTGGACACTACTTTCTCCCATTTTTCAAGAGTTATCATGGTCTTTCTTTATCTGGCTGATGTCTTGCTTTCTAATTCATCGCAACACTGTCTCATTTATGACTTCTGTCATCATGATATCTACTGTGCTGGACACTACTTTCTCCCATTTTTCAAGGAGTTATCATGGTCTTTCTTTATCTGGCTGATGTTCTTGCTTCTAATTCATCGCAACACTGTCTCATTTATGACTTCTGTCATCATGATATCTACTGTGCTGGACACTACTTTCTCCCATTTTTCAAGGAGTTATCATGGTCTTTCTTTATCTGGCTGATGTTCTTGCTTTCTAATTCATCGCAACACTGTCTCATTTATGACTTCTGTCATCATGATATCTACTGTGCTGGACACTACTTTCTCCCATTTTTCAAGGAGTTATCATGGTCTTTCTTTATCTGGCTGATGTCCTTGCTTTCTAATTCATCGCAACACTGTCTCATTTATGACTTTTGTCATGATGAAATGTACTGTGCTGGACATCATGTTCCCGAATTTTCCAAGGAAGTATCATGGCCTTTCTTTATCTTGGTGATGTAAAATAAGTACCATATCATTAGTTTTTTTCAAATGAGCTTTAATTGTATATAAGGTTACTTGTTGACGCAGCAGATAGTAATGAAAAAGCACAAGAATAGTGTCCCTATAATAAAATTAAAATTTAATAAAAGCTTCTCTTGATACTGTTTAACGATGCTAAGTTTTTGGGAAAACTAAACTGATAGACAGGCAGAATAAGAAAATTCAAGTTCTGCATATTAAGAGATTTGTCCTGTTGTGCGACTACTTTGTATTATTTTAAAAATTTATTATACTTTATTTATAATATGTGCTGTCACACTCTCGTTGCTATTTTACATTTCTATTTACGATGTACCACGCGTATCTATTTGGCAATATGCTTTTTCCCAAATTATTATCTTTTCATTAAAAACTTTATAAATTGATTCCCTTAATCCTATTTTGCCCCATATTATTACTAGTACGTTGCCAGAAAACTATTCATTATTCATGTCTTATACCAATAATAACTAAACTTGCTTTTAGCGCTTTTGTCCTAAATAATTCGCATTTGAAGGTGATTTATTAGGCGCACATCTAGCCCACCAGTTTATCACGAACACCGTTCATAAAAACTTTAATGTCGATTTTTGGACATACCTGCGAACACAAACGCATAATAAAACTTATTCTTGGCTTTGGAGGTCTAGTTGTTTGTTCGAGTTTTTTTTATCGTTATGTAGTTATAAATCGTTCTTCGCGGCACGCGTATACTTATAAGTACATGTTTGCGGCATAATATGCATATGCGGCAGTGGTACGTGTGTGGGGCAAACTAGGTTAAAACCCGCGCGGGAGAGGTGTCAAAACTATTTCACACGAACAATTAATCGTACCTTGAATGATATTGTATATAATCAATAAAATTGTATGGCAAAACATATGCAGAAGGATAAAGTCCTTTGAATGTTTTTAGCTTCCCGAAGGAGAGGTTATGTATTCGCCAGAAAATCGAAAATCGTATTTGCTAGTTTACTGTATTCTCCACATTCAAGTCATGTAAATAGTTTGATTGGAAAAAGTGTGCGTAGTAAATTTCACCTTTGGTCGACTTTTCTCTAGAATTTGATGATTAAAATTTCGCATGAATTAGTTTGCACTACGATCCACCTGGCCGATTTTTTTAAATTTAGATTGGTAAAATACTGTTTTCATACACGTTTTTGCAAAATGTCCTAAACCGATTTTGACAAATTTAAAACCCATTTGAAATTTGAATGATATCAGTGCTGAGAAAACGTGCTTGAATAAAAAGACTTTTGACGATTTTAATGAACTTGAATGGAATTTGATAATTTTATGTCCAAATGCTATATATGTCCAAAATATATACACAATATATATATATATTATAATATATATATATATATTAATATTAGACATATAATTAAAATAGTATTAATATATGTCCAAATCTATATGTCCAAATGTTATATATATAGTCCAAATTTCTAAATATGTTGTCACAATTTTGTTGTGATAAATCTCAGTTCTTATTGCGTAAGTCGATTGAGTCGATTTTATTAACTATAAGTAAAAAAAATATATTTACATTTCGGGAAGTTTATTTCAACTTATTTATTCACAATGTACGAATTATATAGAACTTGATCTATATGTTAGGATTTAAAGATGCTAGATTGACTTCAGTTCAAAATGTGAGAAATTATTGTATATTGTATATAATACTCAACATTCAACTAAAGTCTATTTATAGTAAAGTTTCCTTCACGTGGCCAATTCAAATCACATTTTTTAAACAAATTATATCAAATATTAATAATAAAAATATTAAGGAAAGTAACATACTTTCTGCTCTTTTTCAGTTAATTGATTTAAATATCTTCTGCCTGCAGACAAATATGTGAATTAATGATTTATATTACTGAAAACCACTACCACATTCTTCAATTAAATACTTTTATTATTGCATTGCAGTTAATTTATCTAGAAATATTTTTATCGACCATTCTTAGAAATGTACTGTTTAATTTGGCGTTTAAACTGGTTTAAAATTGTACGTTTTGTTGGCAAGGAGAATTTCTAGTCATTTTGACATCAATCATTAGCTTCTTCCTTGTAGTTTAGCGTTTTTCAAAAGAAACTGTAAATAATTATTAATCGCTTTTTGCGATTTAAACAAGAAATCTTATAAGCCTTTTTGGTACGGATTT
>NW_020537269.1:0-15300 GCF_003426905.1 Ctenocephalides felis | reverse complement strand
TGACATTTTATAATTGCATTGTTAACATTCTTAATAATCTGCAATTTTGCTGCAGATGCTTCGGAAAACTTTAGGTTTACCTGAATTAGGCCACTCGTTAAGGCATTACAAATGCATTGTATTTGTGATTCCTAAAATTGCATTAACCCAATGGTTGATTCACCGATATTTATTACTTTGTTATTAAAAATCATATAACTGACTATTATTCAATTTGATGAAGCAATGTCTGGAAAGGGCTATTTTCACTTGAAAATATACTTAAGTGAAAATTGATATCTCTGCTACTCGATATCGCTAACCGTTCTTCCACGAGGCCCTAACGAAAAAATTCGGAGACTACAAATCAGATAATAAATATTTGATTCATCAAAAGTCAGTAATGAGAATATCATTGTATTACATCATAAAGGCTCATTTTCTGACTTTTTTAATATCAATTCGAGCATTAATGAATACATAACATTTAAAGTTTTGAATGTTGCTAATAAAACATTTTTTAGTTATATGGTTACATATCCTCAGGCGATATCTTAACATATTCTAAACGTAAATTATTTTAATGTGAAGTATTGAAAAAAACTATGAACTAAAATTTAACGCCTTATACAATAATAATTTGTGTGGCCTAAGAAGGGAGAACACAATATTCTGACAAAGTCATGGTGACTTACAATTATTCGTGCATCCTGGATTATTAATAATTTACATAATATCTAAACGGTTACTTAAACATAATTTACATAAATTTTAATAGAACGATGTTTCAATGTTTCGACTTATGTCAGTGTTTTTTCTCTTGTTTTTCCTTTTGGTGCGTGGTACATACAACAGACTCACACTGTTCCTGTATCTTTAGAATTGAGATATAAAATACAAAGAAACAGATAGGAACAGGTCGAAGCCTCATTGTTCGGTAAAATGTTTTCGTAAATTCAATTAGCTTGCTGATAGATACGTATTGTTTCTATGATAGCCTATGAGCGAAATAACGGGTTTCAGAAAAGCTGATGAAAGCGTTTAGCATTTGATATTTTATGTAGATATATATGAATTATATGTTTTAGCAAATCGTACGAAGTAGATTTTGATTAGATATAAATTATAGTAAAAATGTTCATTCTTAAGTTAACTATTAAATAAATTTAGTTACGTTGGGGTATTAATTATAATTGTAACTCTAACTCATACGTAAAATAGTTTTTTTTTTTCAAGAGTACCTGAAATAAATATCCAGCAATAAATTTATTGTACTTTAATTCCTGTTATGTTTATATAGCAGGCCCGCCACCAATATCTCAAAAATCAGTGCAGTTAAGAATTTTTCAACAACAATATTTGAAAGTAAAGGGGAAAAGAGTATTCTGAACCAACGCCACAAATCAGGCAACGTCGCCTTTTTATATTATATTAATTTTCTTTCGTTGATAGTTTTTTAGTTAGCACTGTTGCTTAGTTTACGAGACTATAAAATAAAGACTATAATATGAAATTAATTGTTAATTTCGAATTATATTCAACGGATTTTTTCATATAACCTATATAATGTTCAGTTCAAAAAAAAATTCCGAAAAATAAATTAAATTAATAGTTATTCCGACTCTGCTGATGAATATTTTTGACAAAATACCAGATCAAGGATATATACACTGCTATCTTTTCAAAAAATCTGCCCATGAAGATTATATTTTGCATTGGTTGAATATTGTAGCTATTATTTCTGAAAATCTCTTTAAAAATAAAATTAAGACATTGGATCTGTTTTCTTTTCGACTGTCCCATTTCAACCCTATAAGGTAAAAAGAGACAGATTTCAGAAAAATAGAAAAAAAACACATTTATAATTAGAATTAACTGGGAATTTTACTGAACATAGTACGATGGTTGTTTGTTTGATACTTGTTATGTGTTGTGGTGTAGATCATTTGGTGTAGACAGTATCATTACTTAAAGTCAAATTGGACCTTTGTGCCCCGCTCTACCTTATTATATAATTATACTTAATTATACAATATATATATATATATATATATATATATATTATATTATATATATATATATTATACTTAATTATATAAATTTAAGAAGATTGAATATTTGTACATAAATTTTAAATAACGTTTAAAGAAATATTTTAGGAAAATATGAAATAAATTAGCTACGACCTATGTATTGTATTCATAAACAAACATGTTCTCAATTGAACATCGTGAGTGGTCATTCAATTTCTTATATTTATAATTTCAATTCATTAACAATATTATTATGCATGGTTTGACATGGTTTTTTATATTTAGTTCTACGACAGCAATATAAATCGAATTTGAATCTATTTTGTAATAAAAATCAAAACTATTTTCACCGTGTACGAGTTTTCATTTTAATTCTATTTAGTTTTAAACTTAATGCAATTTTAGGAATTTGGGTTATCATCTAAAATTACGACGTAAGAAGTTTCAGCCCAACATCTTATAGGACGTGAGGTTCTGATTGCCGTTAAAATATAAATACAAAAAAATGTTCTCATTTAAATACTAGTTTTAAATTTAAATATCTCAATAAAAATAATAAAATTAATTGTTCTGAAAAAAAAACACCTGAATATAAAAAAATCTGTTGCATAAGCCAAACACTGAATCATAACCACCAACACTCTTTTTATATTTTTATCAGAATAATTAGTATCGTGCGGCATAATCGATGCAAAAATAGCAATTAAGTCCTCTGCAAATACAGTCATCTTTCGATGTTGCAACAAAATAAAAGAAAAGTCATGTGTAGATTCACCCAACACATCATATGATGCATGATGGTAAAGAAATAATATGTGTAATTTAATGATTACTTTTATAGCTATATGCATTTCCATCGATATGAGTCAGCAATTGCAGCGATTGATTGTGTAAAATTGATGATTTTATAAAATCAGGTAAAATGTTTATAATTACAGTAATTATTCCAGATCTACATTTAATTTAATCATTTGTTGGGAAAACAGGTTTATTCCTAACCTTCGTTAATTTAGTAAATATTCATTTGGTAATTGGATTTTTTTCCTGAAACGTGTAAATAATGTAATAAATCACATTTTTTTGAATTTACAAACATCAAGCTATGAATAATTCAATACAAAAATGATTTAATTACTTTAAATATTATTCACAAAATATAATTTTAAATCCATTCACAGAAGTATAGCTTGCTGAGGACAGCAGATGGAAAGTAGTTCTATATATTAGAGTTAGTTTTTGTGAAGAATGCATAAATTGGTTCAAATTGTTTTTAGATTTGGCAATTAAAACATAAATCTAACTAACTACTATATCAATTCTCTTGATCATAACTTAGACATGAAAATGTTATGAAATAGTACAAAACTAAATAATAAATTTCAGCAGGTTTTAATGTTAGTTAGCAATTTGTAAGCTACAGTTTACTTTATTATTTATGATTGAATGCCACATCTTATTCAAAAATTCGTGAAATCCTATCAACTAAAAATCTTGCGGACTTATGATTAACTGCAGATTAGTAGTCAAATTAAATCATACTTTGACTTACAATTAGTATTTTCTAAAATGTATATGAATTTTGATGATGAATTAACTAATATAGAGAATTTTCTCGAATTTATACGGGAACTACAAACAAACCTATATCCATTGAGGCAAAAATTTATCGACACTATATTTTTACTCTTACATATGATTAGTTGAAGATCAGTTGTGAAAATAAAATTTTGACTTAGTTTGGAGGAAAAACGAGTCCTTTATTTAGATATTACAATTCTTATATCGATCAAGGAAAAAATTTCCAGAGCTATCCCATATACATCGGCTGACGATAACGACGGGGTTTTTTATTTGGAGTGGAGGACAAAGGTGATCCCACCTTCTGGCCCGCGATGTGGGTCAATTTGAACGCCACTATAAACAGCCGAGTCGAGCAATGACAATGCAAATTTTGTTTACGCTGTTGCCACTTCGATTTTTTATTGGAGAATTACCATTCGAATCCGACCGTATCAAAGTTTATTTATGCATAGAGGAATATTTATTTTTATAATAAATATTTAAAGTATATAAATCCAATGTCACACAGGTTAACAGGTATGAAAATATATGATGCAAATGAGTTTTTCGAAGCACCCGTATTCAAAGGGCCGAAAACAAAATTTTATCGTCAGTAACTTCGTTATTTTCTTTTTTTTTGCTGATTGGTTTTTCTTATTACATGATCATGGATATTCTAATAGGCCTCTAATACTTTACTACGGTCTGTTTAGGTATAAAATCTACGTTATAATCTGCCATCATGGCAAGTTTCATCAAAATCCCCATTCCCCCGATCTGTGCAGATGCGATGTCCATGTTCACTTGAAAATAGAGGTAAAAAATGTGTTTCCAATTAAAAATAGCTTATTTTGAGTACTGCGGTGTAAAATGGCAATGAGAAATCGCTCACACTATTTTTTCCTGAATCGAGATGGAGTTTATCTCAGCTCACGAACTTGCTCTAGGGCAGTACCACCCATTATCAATTTATTTATTTATTTATTTATTCATAAGCAAGCCGTAATCAATAATAATAGATATTATTTCAGGCTCTTGTCAAGCTTATTCAAAGTTAAAATTAAAAGGATAGTAATTTTATAATAATCATAATAGCTGCACGAATTTCGCTTCTGAAAAAAGGAGCTGAAAAAAAGCATTCGAACATTAAATACAATGTTCATCATCAAGTTCATCATATTAAAGTCTATTTGACCACCAGTCAAGCTCAAAATTCTTGCACAAGGTTGAAAGTTATGCTTATTTAAAACCGTAAAAAATTTAAATTAATAAAATAGCAATAAAAAAATGAAAAAAAAAAATAAAAAATATGGTTGACAGGCAATCAAATGGTCAGACTACATAGATACAGGATAAGGATTATGCAAGAAAATAGTTATTGAAATCAAATGAGAAAATTCAGTAATGTCATAAAAAGCTAAGACTTAAAAAGTTTAACTAGGGAAGCATGAAATTTTTGCTGTCTAAGTTTCGGATATTGAGTGGAAGTTTATTCATAAGCTGAATACCTAGACCGTCGATCGTATTGAAAGAGCTGGCTAATTTATATGTACCGCCTTAATAAGTTTGTGTCTAGTGTTGTAATTTGAGGAGGACGAAGCCATATCAAAAAGTTCCGAATTGTTTTGATGAAAGTTAATGTTACCAGCAGAAAAATGCATGGGACAGTTAGAATATTGTATTTTTTAAATATGGGTCTGCAGGAGGCTTTACTAGGCAAGGAAAAAATTATTCGAATAGCTCTTTTCTGAAGCTTAAATATTTTAATTAGTTCGGATGAAAAACTCCAGAATTGAATGCCGTATGAAACGTGAGAATAAAAGTTGCTATAATAAACTGAAAGTAAGCAATTACTATTTGAACTAAGCAATTACTATTTGAACCAGAGTTTCTGGTACAAGAATATATTTCTGAAAATGTTTGATGCTGCATGTGAAGTTATATATCAATTGTAAGAGAGTTCATTATCATTTATACCTCCCAAAAATATGTATGATGTTTTATGGAATAACAACTTACTCACAAATGTAACAAGTAAGTCTAAATCTCTCGAACCTCGAATCAAATATTTCCGTAACAATCTCCAACGAAGCCTACACATCCAGTTTTGACTAATTGAGTAGTGAAACGTTCATGAAAATATTCGACACATAATTTATCATAAAGCAATCAAGCTTCGCGTTCGCGATGACTTATTCAGTTGCGCCACCAGGCAATGAAGAGAGCGCGTCGTTATGTAATCGTCTATCCGACAGATTAGGAATTGAGTTTAATGAATAGAAAGAACTAAACCCCTACACACATTAATGCATTTATATCTAAAGGATGGATGCACATCAGAATTGCTCGTTTATAGTAAATCACTTTCCTCTTCTTCGGTTCTGACTCATTACGAGCCCAAGGTGCGCCAACGAGAGGAAAACCTCAAATCTATGCGGACTATGCAGGGATTGGCGATTTTCTGAAATACATCATATGTCGATTCATAAAATATATTCGATGCCAGGAGCTATATTTATATTTTATAGAGAAAATTGTTTACATCGGATGCAAGAATTTTCAGAAATCTACCATGTACGACATATTCTAAAAACAACTAATTATTAAGGTTTTTTTTAAATTGAAAGCAATTAATATATCAATACTGACCGTGGTACATTTTAAAAATTTTCTAGTAATTAATACTGTTTTTTTAACATTTTGTGACAATGAATTATAAGTGAAAAGACACTAAAACTTAGATATATATCAAAAAACTCTCTACAAAATATTGGAGCTCAAATCAAAAGTAAATATTATTTTATATTGACCTTGTATTACAGATATTTGTGATGCATTAATATATGTTGCCAACCCTTGCCATCTATTACTATCGCTTTGGTCTTATATGGTACCAATGTAAAGGTCCACGTGATTAAGGAATGCAAACTGGGAGAGTTAATTAATCGCAAAAACGATATCAAGTTGCAGTCACATTAATATTTTTATAGCTTCAGATAGTAATTAAAGTATTATTAGATGTCTATTTTGAGATATGCTTGTACAAGACTTTATTAAAGGACTCTATAAGAAGATCTTCAGACTTGCGGAAGAGAGCGCCAACCATAACCCAGATGGTTTTAATGTCGAAGGAAAGTGATAATGGCACAATTCAATTATCGAATTATGAGTATCATATACAGTTTTTTCTTCCGTACTCTTTTGACAGTTTCACGATATTTAAAAATATTTCATTTTACAAATGTTAATATTTTATCAATTGTAGTTTGTATATTACCTTTGTAGCATATTATTTAAACAGTAACTATTATATTAAAAAGCTTTATCGCAAATAAGAATGCTTTTATAGTATGTATATACTATATATAATTAATATGTCACAGTTATTAGAATTGCATAATTTCAATAGGTTAGCATTTACATAACAAACCTAGAGGAGTTATAAAACTAATACTAAAAGAGCTATAGTAGAACTATTTGAGTCCTATATTTTTTCTTGCACTATTTCTCTATAAATAAACCATAAGTGGAAACCATAGATCTATATTATATAAAGGCCCTTAACTCATTTGCTACGAATGTGTTTTGACGAAAAATGCCGCTGCTATACGGAAACAGCGTGCCGCTCAGTAGCACTACTGAACGGACATACACAACAATATATTTTGAGATTTTTCTCTTATAACCGATAAAAATGTTTTGAAATGTTCAAAATTGCGCTTCTAATAAAGTAAAAATTACTATAAAAATTAGAATTTTCGATCATTTAACTCGTGTTACATGTCGTCTATGGACGGCATCCGAACACACAGGTAGTCGAGTGGATATCGTTCATGGACGACACTAGCAGCAAAAGGATTAATTATAATTTTTCACTTTGAATTTTTTGTAAAGTATGGCAACAAGTGAAATTAACTATATATATATATATATATATATATATATATATATATATGTGTATATATGATAGTTTTTAATCATATGTCGAATAACGTAATATTCAAATCACCATGTATTATAATTTAAAATATTTTGTATCTCTACAATTTCTAATCAAATACTAAGAAGTAATTTTGAATTACAACTACGACTTTTTGCTGTAAAAGTGTCGTTAAGTATTATGTGGATTTTAGTCTCACATGACGATAATCGACTATGAAATAAAACTGTAGGCTGGCGACTATTATTAGATATAATCATTGCTTTGATATCCTGAACATCCCAGTGTTCCGTGTGTTCAAACATAGAAATGCGCCACGCTTCGACTTTGTCTTATGGACATTGAAGAACAAAACCGATTTTAGATGGTGGAATGAAATATCACTATGTGATTGGTATTTAGTAAATAAAATTATTTTTTCTTATTAAAATTTAATTAAAACCCCAGGAATGATTTCAGGGCTGCCCATTAATCACGTTATTCATTTTTTTACCTGAAATTAGGAAAAAATCCATTTTTTTATGAAAAAAGAAAAGGCAATACATTGAAATTTCTGTGCATATAAATACTTTTTATATATTCTTCAATTAGCGAATTGGAATAAACCCCATAAAAATAAAATATTCTAAATATAATAATTGAATATTGATGATTTTATTCAAGAGCCAATTATTATATAATAATAGTATCAATTTTTCAATGTACAAATTTAATTCAAATTTAACTGTACTGTTTTAAATGATTTCTATATTATGAGGAAGTGAGCCTCAAGGGTTTACAAAAGCAATATTGTTTCACTGTCAACTGTCAGTAAAATCAACAAGAGCTTTCAAGAATGCACAGTGAAGAATAAGTCAAATTAATTTATCGCGTTGAATGTCATCGTCACAAATATAAACTTTTTGCCTGACTTTAAACTTGCTATACTATATTAACCTAATTATGAAAACTTCATTTAAAATGTGCTTCAATTTCAAAACAAATATGTTTCATAATTTTAATTATACAATACATTAAATTTCATTGAAATTAGATCGTATAAATTTATGTATAATTTTTAATAAATTAAATAATACTAATTATTTAATAAAATAGTATGAACAATTTCCCTTTTGTCCATATATTATATTTCTTTGGTACATCAAGTAATACTTAATGCACATATGCATATATGTGTACATTTTACGCAGAGTCGTTTCCGCATATAAAATATTATTTTAATCAATTGTTTGAAACTTTTGTCTTTTATTGTAACGACAGGTCTTAAAAGGAGAAATTAAAAGTATGAAATTATATTAATATATTAATAATAAGAGATGCATGGACGTAGACATAAATTTTCTATTGATTAACACAATATTTAATCTAACTAGAGGTGCATGGCATTGTGCCTTAAGGCAAATTGCTGAAACCTTCGGTACCGTAATTTTTAAAAGCTTGGAAAAAATTTGAAAATTTGATAAAAGTAATTTTTTTTTGAAAATCTTGAAAAATCTCTATAAAGTAAATAAAAATTTGATGCGCATATGTATAACGTAACGTAAGCCCATGAAAAATTGTCTGCATTAGTTTTCCAATATAGGTTTTTACCTGAAACTCAAAATTTGGGATCAAATGGCAAAAAATTAAAAAAAAATTAAAAACGACAAAATCTCCTGTCAAGTAATTCTTCTCTAATACAATTAAAATCTTATAATTCCTGTCGTTTTGGCCTCTTTTACTTTAAATGATTATTGAGTATTCACTTAATTTATCTATTTGTTAAGTTATTTTTGGAAAATTGAAGCTGTAATTTTGATATTTTGTTTACTTTGATATTTTTCTTTTTCTGTTTGCAGATTATCCAGAAGCAATGGGAAATAAGTAAATGTCATTTCCTGGCCTTCTTCTATAATTCAAAGTAAGTAATTTGCAAACACATGATAATAAAGAAAAATCACTATATCGGTGATTTTGTCGTTTTTTTAATTATCTTCGATTTTTTGCTATTTGATCCCCAATTCTGACTTTAGATTCGTTCAGCGGTAAAAACTACTTTAGAAAACATATGCCGCCTGCCCAACACAGACAATTTTTTTTGGACCTGTGTAATTTTTGACCGCAAAAACACATTTTTTTACTTTTTTATGGCTTTCCAAAGCCACTGGATCTCAAAAATTTAATCAATTCCTCATTTCGTCAATACAAAGGAAATGTTTTCTGTACCACGCTTACGTTCAGTTCTCTCAAAAACTAAGTCACGATTTTTTGCGTTAGTAATCCGTATCATCAAAACAACTAGACTTGCCTTTGCCAAAAACTAATCAGCTCCAACAATAAAAATTGAATGCTTTTTGAATCAATCAAATCGGTTGATCCGAGCTTTCGAAATCGTGGACCAAAAATTTGAATCCTAACATACATACACACGCACATATATACATCCATTTTTTGCAAGGTGTACCAAAATATTCATAAGGTTTATATTTTCCGCCATCCTCCCATTAAAGTACGTTTCTGGCACGCGCTCCATGGTCAGAGGTCGCCTTAACGCGCACTCGCATGCATTATGAAATCGCAACGTTATCCATAATTATATTTGATTCCCTCGCAGCCCGTGTAAAACGCAATTACACCCAGAGAAGAAATAAAATTTATAATTCCTTAATAATAAAATTAGCAATATTTATATAATGAAATTTATACTATGCGTGTTTTATACGAGTCCTTTTCATTGCTTGACTATTTTGTTATTCCTATCTATTTATTTATTCGTTCGTTTATTTTTCGCGACAAGACGTGTGAGAAAAATCTGATGATGAAATGGGAAACGCACATGCCTGCGTATTTGATATGGATATCAAGGCGCCGCCGGTGACGGCAATCAATTTTGCATTTTATTTTATTCTTTAAGCAATTCTAATATATTTGTAATAAATGTTTGATTAGATATTTAATTAATTGTTAGGCGTATCTATGGTATTTAGTCTCGTAATTACTTTAAACAACATATTGACATATGGTAGGAGCGTTGACTTTAAAATGTCTGACATATGCTGTAGTTTTATTTAACGTTACTTGAATTTCCTAAAAAACATTCATATCCTGTCATTCGCATACAACTCGACTATCTTCTCTATGGATTGACTTCAGTGATTGCTGTGGTTTGTCAGGAACTTGTACTTGACAAATAAACATTCAGTTCATTGTTTAAAATTATTTAAAAAAAATCTTTATTTTATTTCTTTTCTAATTCTTATATAGGGTAGGGTGGAGCATATAGGTCCAATCTCATTTTTAGTAATTATACTGTATAAACAAAATGAACTGCAACCGTAGACCTTATACACATGTGTATTTTATGGTCTATGACTACATAACAAGACATAACGATAATATAAAGAAAATAATTAAATTTTCAAACATAATTTTCAGTAAAATTTCCATTTACTTCCTATTTAGAGAAATGTTTTTTTAATATTTTTCTTTATGTGTCCCTTTTACCAAATAGGCCGTATAAAAAGCTACCAAGATGGCAAATAAATAAAATGTTATTTTTAATGATTGAAGGATTTTACAAAATAATAGCTACTTAATTTTTCCAATGTGAAAAACAAATTTGATAAGCACTTTTTTTACAAGAATTATAGAGTATATAACCTTGATCTAGTATTTTGTCAGAAATATTAATCGGCAAATAAATAAAATGTTATTTTTAATTATTGAAGGATTTTACGAGAATCATAGAGTATATAACCCTGATCTGGTATTTTGTCAGAAATATTCATCAGCAGCGGATGACTTTTAAATTTATCTCTAGTAAAATTGCATTTTCATCTTAGTTTATATTTTTATTCACTATATTATTAGTAAGTAAAAATATGAACAAAGATGATGTTTATTATTGTTTACACATTTGGCAGTGCAAACGTTAAGTTGATTCTTTTTACCTCATCCACTTGTAAGCTTTTATACAAGTTATATAAAAAATGGTTATCTAACTTAAAAATATCAATACATCTTATGCAATATTCAATTAACGTATGATTAAAAATTATATTTAGGTTTTATAAACTAAATAGAAGTGCTCAAAACCAAAAAAACTACCAATAAATAAAAATACATTTGATATGAATATTTACACATCTCCTGATAGCGACGTTGTAATAATAAAGGTAAATGCTTGTTACATACTTTTTAAAACATAATTATTAAAAAATGCTGTATTTTACTGGTTTTAAAGATAATAGTTTTCATTCTCGGACCGTTAAGCACTGCTCTTCCCTATATATATATATATGTATATATATATATTCAATAGATAAGTCCTGGATTTTTTCAATATATTGATTGTTTCTTTTCCGAACAGTAAATCCAATAATAAAAAGCAATTTGTTTTTTGAAGATGTTTAATACGACGTTTCGGAACTAGGTACGTTCCATCATCAGGTTTATTCTGTCAAATACAATGTTTTTTAAAATACTGATTAACATTAATTACAATGGTCAATACAGATTAATTAGAAAAAATTTTGTTATAAAGGAATGGATTATGTACCGGATAGATAGTAATAAGACTTAACTAAAAAAGGTTTTATATAAAATGAGAAGCGAAAATTATTTACCTGTAATAATTTATATATCCATATCACTAATATTTTTTGTTAAAACACTCGATTTTTTTGGAAGATATTTGTAGATGTTACGACTACACAAGACTTAAACACACTGATATGGATTTCTGTCTGCCAGATGTAAAGGACAAAGCACGGAACTCTTGGCAAAAATGATTTTTTATGGCTCTTGTTTGGTAATTTACGAAAAAAGGAAAAATATTGCTTTAGTAAATGTTGAGAAATATTATGTATATATATATATACATACATACATGAAACATGTATATGCACACATGTATATATATATATATATATACATAATATTTCTCAACATTTACTAAAGCAATATTTTTCCTTTTTTCGTAAATTACCAAACAAGAGCCATAAAAAATCATTTTTGCCAAGAGTTCCGTGCTTTGTCCTTTACATCTGGCAGACAGAAATCCATATCAGTGTGTTTAAGTCTTGTGTAGTCGTAACATCTACAAATATCTTCCAAAAAAATCGAGTGTTTTTAACAAAAAAATATTAGTGATATGGATATATAAATTATTACAGGTAAATAATTTTCGCTTCTCAATTTTATATAAAACCTTTTTAGTTAAGTCTTATTACTATCTATCCGGTACATAATCCATTCCTTTATAACAAAATTTTTTTCTAATTAATCTGTATTGACCATTGTTAATTAATGTTAATCAGTATTTTAAAAAACATTGTATTTGACAGAATAAACCTGATGATGGAACGTACCTAGTTCCGAAACGTCGTATTAAACATCTTCAAAAAACAAATTGTTTTTTATTATTGGATTTACTGTTCGGAAAAGAAACAATCAATGTATATATATATATATATATATATATATATATATATATATATATATTTGACTGGAGCTTTGCTAAAAGACATGTTAAATAACCTACAAATAAATTGATAATAACGTTACTTCTTATCGGAAGAAGAACTTCTTATCACGACAAATCAGCAATAAAAAATTTAAGTTTTAGCCATAAAATTTATTGAAAAATTGTATATAGAGGAACTTTTACTATGTATGCGGTGTGCGTATTCGAAATGTTCCCAAGCAAATTTTATGAAACTATTATTATGACTAAGATTTATAATTCGACCTCGACGCGTTGGAATAACTTAACGCCAAGATAGATAATTTCACATAATCTGAATTTAATCAAGCACGCATTGTTAACCTTCACCGCAGCACCACATTACATTTTTCCCCAGTTTCTTGAGGAATGATCAAGTGTGAAACAAAACATTCCGTTATTTTCCAATAGATCGCTCAATATTTTCGTATATCATTAGTGAGTCCGGAGAAGATAATATTTATACTTGCCTAGAGAGCATATTAGATTTTAGAACTTGTATAAAATACTAGGTAAACACTGAGGCCAGGCTCCGAGCCGACTGACCGGTAATGTTTGCCTAACGCATATTTCGATTCTCGGATCAGTTAGCAAGTATTGCAAAATATAATGAGAAGATGTGAATTAATATCTAATAGTTTTGGATAGACCACGAAAGTTGGTAAAAAAATTGTTTGTTATGTACAAACTGTTCTCACATTACACAGTTTAACACTATTTGAGTGGTTAGTTATATTCTTGAATTAGCGATGATGAGATAACCTTGTTAATAATTTTGCATCTTTTCCTTGTTGTTGAAATTGTATTTTCATTAGTATTTGTGTACCGCTTAATAGATATTCTTTATGCTTAAGTGATAGTATTAAATCAACAAAATGTGAATAATGTTAATCAAAAATTATCTTTTTGTGGCATATTTTAATTTCAAGACTGTTATTTCAATAGTAACATGAAATACTATTTTCCAATGATTTCAAAGTCAAAATCTTTTGAGTTGTTTAAATCGGATTCTAATTATTTTAGCATAGCCGCGTTGTATCCATAAATGTCGTCTTCAAGTAATTATATAAAACATAGGGTAGAGCTGGGCTTAAAGGTTTTCGGGTAAAAAGGTCCACCACGAATATCACAAAACAAGTAAAGTTAGGAATTTTTTTAGCAATAATAAATGAAAATGAGTGAAAAATATGTAATTGGCCATCGCCTCAAATCAAGCACTTTTGCTATCAGAAGCTAAGGGGGCGTCCATTAATCACGTGAGCGAGTTTTTAAGGATTTTTGGATCCCCCCTCCCCCTTGGTGATCCATGGTGATATTCAAAATTACTCCCTTCTCCCCCACCAAACATCACGTGTATTTTCAGTTACGTGATAAAACTGTAAATTTTTTAATTTTTTTTTTGAAAATGCTTGATTTTTTTTCAAAAGTCAGTTAAAAAATAAATACACGTGATATCTTACTATACCCCTCCCTCCCCCACGTGATATTTCGTGATTTTTTGTCAGACCCCCCCTCCCCCTAAAAACCTCACGTGATTAATAGACGCCCCCTAAACGACCATATTTGACAATCTATAACAAAAGTATTTTCTTTTGTTGTTAGTTTTTTTTTGCTGTGAGCACTGTCGTTTAGTTTACGAGTAATATTTTTCAGCCTATGATATTTAAATGTTTTATAAGTTGAATTGTTAATAAATAAGACATAGGATCCGTTTGTCTCGTGGCTGTCCCATTTTACCACGCCTATGTAGATAAGGGACAGAGGACAAATTTTAGAAAAACAGTAAAAAACACATACTTGCAATTATAAATTGAATTATATTGAACATAGTTCGATAGTTCCTTGTTTGATACGTGTTGTGATTCATTTGTTTAATTAGTTTAGACAGTATAATTACTAAAAGTCAAATTGGACCTTTGTGCCCCGCCCTACACTACTTTGCAATATCATACGACAAAATGATTTTGGAGCTTTTAAATTGATCTTGCATTATATATATTACGCATATAAATAATTCTGTATCGATTTAATCAACTCAAATAGTGAAAGTTTTCGTTATTGGAATCGCTGAAGCTTTTTGTTTAAAATAGAATAATATTGTGCAATTAGATCTAAAGAATTGAGATAAATCATTTCTTAAACTAGTGATGTATATGGCATCGTACCTTAAGGCGAATTGCTGGAACTTCCCGTACCGTAACGAAATGTTCGAGGAATATAAAATGTATTTCAAAGATTATTATAAATAAATATTGTAACATTTTCTAATATTTATAAGAAATATATAAACTGATTTGCAAAGTTAA
>NW_020537268.1:0-38596 GCF_003426905.1 Ctenocephalides felis | reverse complement strand
TTTTGAGCATCCGCACATACACACATTCATGAGATACATATACAATACATGCTGCTTATTAGTACTTATGTACTCTGAAATATATTTGTATTTTTTTTAAATTTAGATGTATTAGGTTGGCAACTAAGAAAGTGCAGCTTTTACTTCTAAATGGATACAATTTAATTTTTAGCTTTGCTGATGCAAATAAAACTAAAAATGTAAGAGTAAAGTGGCTTTTAGATAGAAACTCAACACTTTCACTGTTTAATCAAAGTTTAATTAAAATCAAAGTTTTAATCTACAATGCAGTGCTGAAACGGTGTGAGCCTACGGCATAGAACTGTGGGGATGTGCTAGCAAATCACATATAGCCAAGATGATGCAGAGAATGCAAAATAAAATTCTCAGAATTCTAGTCGACGCTCCATGGTTTGTAAGTAATCATTTGATACATCAGGACCTAAAAATACCTTATATAAAAGACGTCACCAAGAATAAAGTCTGCACGCATCTTAACAAAATCGAAACACATACCAATAAACTACTAAAACCACTTGTGAAAGAAAATACAAACCGAAGACTCAAAAGAAAATGACCTGACCATGTAATCTCTGCCTGACTTTCTTCACTTAGGATTATTCAATAGAGGCATCCTAACGTACTTATTTTTCCTAATTTGCTTATAATCATATTATTTGTATTTATTTGTAGCAATTCGGCTCTAACTCTAAACAGTTTTCGTTTGTTTGTGTAATTTTCATTTGGCATTTATGAAAGATGTAAAATGCTTCGTAAGTTTTATTCTAGAACAGTTTTTATGGGCGAGTTTTGGAGCATCCGCACATACATACATACATTCATTAGATACATACACAACACATGCTGCTTATTAGTAGTACTTATGTACTCTGAAATATATTGTAATTTTTTTAAATTTAGATGTACTAGGTTGGCAACTAAGAAAGGACACCTTTCACTTCTAAACGGACACAATTTAATTTTTAGGTTTGATAATGTGTATTCCAAATGTAAAATATCTTTTGTTAATGGCGTTAGGCAATTCGGCCGTAACTCTGAACAGTTTTTTGTTTGATTGTGTAATTTTCATTTGGCATTTATGGAAAATGCTTCGTAAGTTTTATTCTAGAACAGCTTATTTGAGCGAGTTTTAGAGCATCCGTACATATATACATACATACATGCGGCTTATTAGTATTTATGTACTCTGAAATATATTTGCAATTTTTTTTAAGTTTAGATGTATTAGGTTGGCATCTAAGAAAGTGCAGCTTTCACTTCTAAATGAACACAATTTAATTTTTAGGTTTGCTAATGTATGTTCCAAATGTAAATAACCTTTGTTAATGGCGGTAGGCATATTCGGCCGTAACTCTGAACAGCTTTTTGTTTGATTGTGTAATTTTCATTTGGCAGTTATGGAAATTTATGGAAACTGCTTCGTAAGTTTTATTCTAGAACAGCTTGTTTGAGCAAGTTTTAGAGCATCCGCACATACATACATTTATT
The DNA here is from genome assembly GCF_003426905.1 of Ctenocephalides felis. NCBI lineage: Eukaryota > Metazoa > Arthropoda > Insecta > Siphonaptera > Pulicidae > Ctenocephalides > Ctenocephalides felis. The sequence continues at coordinate 37,087 of NW_020537268.1, read as the reverse complement.
AGATATATACACAATACATGCTGCTTATTAGTACTTAAGTACTCTGGATATATTCCAGTAATTTTGTATTTTTTTAAAATTTAGATGTGTTAGGTTGGCAACTAAGAAAGTGCAGCTTTCACTTCTAAATGAATACAATTTAATTTTTAGGTTTGCTGATGTAGTCCAAATGTAAAATACCTTTTGTTATTGGCGGTAGGCAATTTGGTCGTAACTCTGGTATACATACATTCATGAGATACATAAAAACACATATTTCGAGAACGTATAATATACTATGAAATACTTTTGTAATTTTTATAAAATTTAGATTCATCGAGTTTGCAAATATTGATTGAAGTGCAGCTTTCACTTCTACATGGCTACAGTTTAATTTGCAGGTTTGCTGACATAGTCCAAATGTAAATTACTTATTATTAGCGGTAGGCAATCCAGCTGTCTTTGAATTGTTTCTTATTTGATTGATCTTGTTTCTCATTTAGTATTTTAAAAGATGGAAAATGACATCGCAAGTTTTCTTCTAGAACAGTTTGTTTGGCCGAGTTTTAGAGCATCCGCTAATACATACATTCATGAGTAAAAGCAAACATAGACAACACATACTTTTGATACTTATAAACTCTGAAATGCTTTTGTAATTTATTACAATTTACTTATATACTATGTAACACTTTTCTAATTTTTAGTTACAATTTAATTTTTTGTTTTGGTTAGCTGACGTAGTCCAAATATAAAATACTTATATTATTGCATAGTAGTAAGGTGACGTCCCGGTTTTGTTGGGACAGTCCCGGATTTCCACCTTGTGTCCCGGGTTTTTCTATTATATAGCAATATTTGTCCCGGATTCAGATCTTTTATCCCGGATTGTCCCGGGTTTTCGAAAAGTATAGGCCTAAATTGAATCTTTGCTCTTACTGAATAATAAAATTACAACTACCCATTGAATATCCTGAAAATGTTATGTATGCTTATGAAACAATTAGTTGTGAATGAGAAAATTGCTGTATTGAAATGAAATAATCACAAAACCAAGTTAAAATAGCTTCTCACATTAGTAATCTTGAACTTTTTTTTTCAATTTTACGAAAAAAATATGAAAATTTTCTTTTTGACTTTGAACATAATTTTAGAATAGCTTGAAAGCTGAAAAAACATAGATCCAAAAATATAATATAAAATATCAAATATAATGGAAGAATAAAGATTTTAGTCAGACATTTTGATTTAAGAAAATTGATTCATTTAAAATAGACAGATTTTTATTGCATCCTCAGGTAGTATTTGTTGTTTTTAAATCATATTAAATTTTTGATCATGAGATACATAAAAACACATATTTTGAGAACGTATATACTATGAAATACTTTTGTAATTTTTATAATATTTAGATTCATCGGTTTTTCAAATATAGAAGTGTAGCTTTCACTCGTACATGATTTCAATTTAATTTGCACGTTTTCCCGCTTAATCCAAATATAAAATACCTTTTTTTTATTGGATTTTAGGCAATTCAGTTTGTCAGTCTGAACAGTTTTTTGTTCGATTATTTAGTTTAACTTGCGTTTGTGAAAAAATGTAAAATACTATTGCTTTCCTGGATGATTTCTATGAAGGACTAGTTATACTTGTTATATAAACACTTTCAATTAGAATGCTTATTATTACTATTGTATTTTAATATAATTCCAAATTTTGCTGTGTTTTTATGATATATTCAAATTCAAAAATTATTCAATTGACTTTATTGTTTTGCGAAGATTTTTAGATATCACACTGTCATATTATGGGATGCTTTGTTTTAACACCTATTTTTGTCATATTTTGCTTTTTAAATTCTGCGAATCTAAAAAGGCATCTTAATCTCACCAAAAGTATCTTTATGCACTATTTATGATGATAAATCCATGAACAAAAACGGCAGTGTCAATTGGTTTGCCAAATTTCACCCTGGTGATTTTTTACTATAACGATCTTGGATGTCTAGACATATTTATTACAAAGAACATTTCCCTGCTTTTCTTTTTTCCATTATTGATATCAAATGCCTTCGGCCACTCGGGAAAAATTATTGGTACTTGGTTGAGATTTTCTGATTACTTCTAGTATTGATATTTACTGTACTTAAATACCTTGAATGATATACAATTCAATGTTTAGAATAGTGTCAAATTGTACCATATTCAGTTTTTGGGTAAAACCGCAGAAATTTCCTGAAACTGAGATAATGATGCTTGAAAGATAAAAAAGTCAGTGATCAAAATGGACACTGCATTTCAGAAAAACGTATTTAATTTTTTATTTTTTTTAAATCTGCACTTAATTAGTCATTTTATTGATATCATATCATATCATTTCATTGATAATAAAAAATAAATTTTTTTTGGGAAGACAACTTTTTCAACCTAACAAGCATTAGAATTATTATAAGACATTTTATGAAGTTATTGGGTAATTATATTTTGAACAGTTTTTGAATTTAAATAAACAATTAGTTAAAATTAAAAACTAAGAAAAAATACCTTCAAGAAATAACTTTTTTATAAATTAAACTACAAATGATACAATGCAGAAATATACACTCATATTTATTAAAAGAAGACAGAGTACTATATTTATGTACTCTATAAGGCTATATATATACATATATTTTCTAAACTTTTTGTTTCATTTTGAGTGATTTTTATATATTTTAAAAAGATACTTCAGTTACAAATTATATAACAGTTTAAGTTTATTAGTTTTAATTGGACACAGTTCCTGTATTGTTTACATTGTATATTTTTTTTACTGTAAAAAGCATTTTTTCAGTAAAGCAATTTCCAACCGTATCTTAACATTAGAGTTTTAAAAAACATACAAGACCATATCTGTAATAAATTTTGAGCAATCTTTGTTATTTTTGTAAAAATCAAACTAATTAATAATTTAAAGTAGCCAATTTTGTTGCATTTTTTGAGACATGATTCATCAAATATTTGTGTACATAATGAGGTATAAAAAATATACAAATATTACACAAATGAATATACATGTTTCCAAAAACCGATCTGTTACTGTTTCTGAACCGTTTCTGAACCGTTTCTGAACATTTCTACGCAAACATTGATTTTTGTAAAATTCTAAATGCATTCATTAATTAGAGATTTTCATTCTGATTATCATCGTGGATAATTTTGAGTGTTTTAGTAAATAATTCCAACATATGACAATTTTACATACATATATCCCTAGGAAAAAATATTTTTTTCGAAAAATGAGATATACAACAATACAAATATTACACAAATGAAAATACATGTTTCCAGAAACCGACCTTGCTGAACCGTTTCTGAACATTTCTACGCAATCATTAATTTTTGTAAAATTCTAAATGCATTCATTAATTAGAGATTTTCATTCTGATTATCATCGTAGATAATTTTGAGTTTTTTAGTAAATAATCTCAACATATGACAATTTTACATACATACATCCCTGAGAAAAATATTTTTTTCGAAAAATTTTTGTATCTAAAGTTAATTTGAATACTGAGATGGTAATACCCATACCGTTTTTTTTTATCTAGCTATTATATAAATATATAAATTAATAGAAATATTATTCAATGTTTTATCAAAATATGTTAAAAATATATCATTAAAACTATACAAAATATCATGACATGAATATTTGTTTCTCCAAACTCTTAGCCTCTTTGATTTCCACACTATTTACCAATTACAATTTTCTCTTAAATCTAATAATTAGAGAAAATAAAAACTTTCAAAAATATTTTTTTTTATAAACCCAAATTATAGTTATAAGACTATATTTTTTGCATTCTTCTGTACTGAATTCATAACTAGTGTAATTTTTAAAGCTTAAAACTTATAATTGCACACAGAAATAATTTTATTATAAAAATGAACATAGATATTTTCGACAACCGGTTGTCTTTGGCATTTTTCACAAAAACCACTAATTTTTTGAAAATTTACAATATTCTGTAAGTTTTCTGACATGTTTTTATCTTTTAATAGTATGCACGTAAATTACATTTTGTTTATATTTTTTGAAGTTGATTTGAATTTTTTTTTAAGTTTATTCATTAAAAAAAATGAATATTTTACACAACACAATTTGACAATTTTATTTAAATTCTTGAAGCAAACATTTTTTATATCGAAAAAGCTTTCTTCATTATAATTAAAATTTAAACTTAATTTGAATACTGAGATTTTCTTATCGTACTCATGTTTATTAAAAATATTTAAAATAAATATTTTATTTCAGTTAAAAAAGACGTGGGAATATTTTTAGAAACTGATACAAGAAAACAAATCAATTATTTTATTGGAGTATAGTCAAATTTTAGTTTGAAACGAATATATTATTCTTAAGAACTCAGAAAATATAGTAAGCAAAGTTATGCTAAATATTGCGTAATTTCAGATTTTTTTATATTATATATCATTGCCATTATAAAACAAAATAGTTTAATCTTATAATGATAAACAAAAGCAAGATACAAATATTAATTTATCATTACTATCCGTTTGCTTCCTTTGTCAAGAAGGCAGATATTGATTTAGAACTTCTCCATACAATTTCAATTTTCATACAAAATTTGTCTGCAATTTTAATATCGCTGTATGTATTTAAATTAATTTTAACGTAACAGGAATTTTGAAAACAAAAAGTTTTTTGAGTTCCAAAAAGGTGATCAAAATATCGAATATAGTTTTCATTTGGGGATTTGCTGATAATTATTATTTGCAGATTTCACTCGAGCTCATGTAAGCTGAAATATATCAATAATATGGGTATATATTAATGTGATAAATTATAGTTTGTTTATTTAAAATAATTGGCCGCTTGTGTATACATCTGATATTAATAATTGACATAATTTTTTAGGGTTTTTGTTTCTAAATGTAAATTATCAAAAAGGCAAAAACATATCGTGATCAAGCAAAAAATGCGAATAAATTCTGGCTTAGATTTATTTTAATAAAAAATTTAATATATATATATATATACATATTTTAACTATTATAAATATCTTTATAATATTCTACTGAATGTTACAAATTTTTACTTGGATAGAAGGAGCAATTTTCGTTGCCCTCGACCGGCGTTTCGCCAGAATTTAATAATTGTTTATTTTATTGCATTTAATCCTCTTTTTTTAAAATGATGCATATTATAATAATATACTTTTAAATTATTATTGATACAACTTTTTTGCAAACCAAAATAGGTATGATCTTTTAATAATTTTTATCCCATTTAAAAAAAATTCTATTCAACAAATATCTTTTTTTCAATGCAACTAGGATTTTATATGTTAAGTACTTTTGAAAGCTATTAATTAAATTAATTACCTAAACGATAAATGTGTTTTTTCACGTTGTATGTTTAATAATGCATTTAATTGTTATTTCAGCACAGTTTTAATAAATTTATTAATTCCTAATTTTAATGCATTTAATTATTATTTTTATTATGTAATGGAAATTATAAAAACGCATTTTTGTATTGACATGATTCAAGGTTCTAATAAGCTTTTAAACTGTTGATCTTTTATAATTATTTTGTTTCCTCATCAGTGGATTTTATATTTAACAAATTTTATTTTTAAAAGCAGCATAGTATTGATATGTCGAGTACTTTTAAAAAAAATCAATTAAATAATTTACTTAAACGATAAATGTGATTTTCCACGTTAATATTTAATTAATTTATTATCTCATTCATTTATTATTTCACCACAGTCTCAAATTTATTTATTAGTAATATTAACGCATTTAATTATTATTTTACTAAAATAATATATATAATTCAAAACTGCATTTAAGTATTATTTGGGTTCGACATAATTAATGGATATAGACAGCTACAGAACGGAGTCACAAAAGTGAATTTTTGTGATTTTTTACTGAAAAAATCTATTGAATTTATTGATCCAAAAATTTATACATATATTATGGTATGCTTTAATTATATTTTAAGAAAAGTAGTAGTAAAAATATCTATTTGAAAAAAAAATACAGATGATCTTCAGAAGCTCATCTCAAAAAAAAGACGTTCTAAAATTTTAGACTGTTGATACAACTTTTTTGAGGCCAGACAAAATTTAAGGTAATAAATATTTATTTTATAGTCCATTTAAAGATATTTTAGTTAAGAAATATTATTCTACATGTTTTCCATTAGTTAATCATATAAACCACAGCAAAAGTGCAAACACAATTTTTATACAGTTTTGAACCAATTTTTTTCCAAGGCATTTTTATGAACCAGTATTTTGCTTTTTGTGGAGAGTCGGCTTTTGCAATACTTTTGTTTTCTTATGAAACATAAATATTATTTACTATAGATTGCTATAAATAATATTTAGAGATATAATACGTAAAGTGGCCTAGTTAAAAAAAATCTAAAGTACATTAAAATATATTAAGATTTTGAATTGTTTTTATAAATGCATACTACATGGCTCTCTATCGAATATTATATATCTACCTATTAACAACTTCTAAAATCCAAATAAATATTTTTAGCACAAAGTATTTCGAATTTTCAAATATTTTAATTGTGATTTTTATCTGCAGAAGTAAAATCTTTGTTCTACCGCCAAATTGAATTTATTGCATTTTAATTTTTTTCTCTCGGAAATTGTGTCAATAATTTTCGCTTAATATTAATTTTGTGCTAATTTAATAAATACCTTCAAAACCAATTAATTAAATTATGTTTTTGTGCAAAATGTTGCGTAGTTTATTTATGTGTGCAAGTATTTTTAAATATGCTTTTGATCAAAAAGAATAGTAGCATTTATCTGTATCCCTGAACATCCTAAAATAATTCATTAATTAATAGCATTTAAAAAATTGTCTGATTCTTATATATTGTGTTGAAGTTTTGATTTCACATTAATTTTCAGATATTTCTATTTGCAGTACCGTACCTAAATATGCATTTAATTTAAAAAAAATGAACAAAATATTGCAAATTTCATTTCATTTATTTTAAATGTGGTAAAATTCATTGAAATAAACTCGATAATGTGAAGCTTTGGTTAGTCTGCGAGACGATCGTCCAAGCCGTTTCTGTGCAATTAGCTAAAGAGCGCTCTTTTTTGTAACAATTTTCGCAAAAATCTTGCTATCTCAAGTTCAAGAATTTGTGCATTTTTATAGAAATTAATTAATAATTATGAGAATAAAGTTTTTAGAGAAGCCTAGAAAACTTCTCTATACATAATATACTATTCTATGGTATAATAATAATTCTAATATAATATTCTATCATATAATAACGTACTAGTATTTTCTTAGAGCATTTGCATAATATCACAAAACAATTAAGTTTTTTTAAAAACATTTTTTGGCATTTTTAATGAAATGTATTAACATAGCTATGTTCATGCACTAAATAATCTTACAAAAATTGGTTGAATTATCAAAATTCAATAAAGTTTTGAATAATAGATTATAATTTTAGGGCATACAAAGTTATTGTGCACTATTATAATTAATAATAATTACAAATATTACAAATATGTTTAAGAGATTACAATTGGATATGGCAATGTTTAGATTTAGGTAAAAGCTAAATCTTTATTTTCGAAATACAGTTCAAAACTTATATCTAAATATATATTTTTTTATCCAATTTTATTCTGCAATCTGTGTATATATTATTATATTAAGCAGAAGAAAGCTGACAAATATATGTTAATATAAAGTTGATTACAAATTAGTAGATACGATTATTTGAATCTTAATTTCGGTTGATTAGGTCAATTTTCATATTTAAAGGAAAGTTTTTGCAAATTGAATTAAGGCAAATTGCCAGACTCAACTAGGTAGCAAAATTGATGTTTGATTTATAGAAAAATTTTGAGTTTCTCAGATACTATGCGAATTTTAATATTTAAACAATTAATAATAATTTTAATATTAAGATATGTGAGTGAATATTTTCAGAGTTTATACTGCAGTCTTTTATATAATCAATATTTTTCCTATTTTTACATATATTATTTTTTATCTTTTAGAGTAATTTAAACTCATTTAGAAATAACTATGAATATATATATATATATATATATATATATATATATATATATATATTATTCCCATATAAATTACAATCTGTCTCCAAGAGACATTCAGTAATTTGATTGTAGGTATTAAAATGTATTCTCAACAATTTACCCATTAGTAAACCTTTTAGTTATAATATGTAACAATTAATGACAAAACATTTATAACTGTAGATATGAAAACCAATTGTAAGTCTAAACATACAAAAATAATATATGATTATAATTTCATATATAAATATTGCTACATAAACCAACTTTACATATTCTGCTAATTCGAATATTGATTGTCTATTGTCCTACAAACTATATATATTTTTTATAAACGATTAAAACACTAACTTCGATTTAATCAGAAAACACGATCACGTAAATTTGAGAGATAAACAATATTTTAACTGTACCTAAATATTTTTTTATTCAATTTTATTCTGCAATATGTATATATTAATTTTCTGCCATTTCTTCCAAGAGCAAGTAATTAAATTATTTTTTTTACAAATTATTGCAAATTCTATTAACGAGTGAGTATTCTAAATCTGATGTTATTCATGCTAAGTAAAATGTTTTTGTGTCCGCAACCATCTTAAAATAATTATTTAATTGTTCCCATTTGAAATATTTTTCAGTTTCCCAGACCAAAAAGCTACGTGGAATTTGCAATTTTCTACTAGGACTCTAATTATTGACTAGTTCCAAGAATTTCTGAAGGGTAAGATGTACTGCAGGTCAACATATAATCAAAACTTTCGATAAATATGATAATTAACCGTCATTTGATACACCAAGTTCCAGCCGATAAGGTAATCATTCATTAAAGTTCCCCTTGGAAAAAAGCCCCAGAAGCGCTTATGGTTGAATTGTATTCGCGCAGGTACCTTTGGAAATAAATCAACAAACACATTGGGAACTATTTACAAAGAATAGAGTACTGAAGACCCTGTATTTATTATAATAATAACTTAGCACGTGATTAAACATACGTAGAGAGCAGTACACAAAAGATTGTGTAATGTCCAAATGCACAGGATTTTCAATAGGCAGTCTTTTACGAAGCAATCATTTGTATGACTTCATAATCAAGTTGTGCAACGCCCCTGTTGTGATTAGTTTGGTAAAAGTCATTTCCAAATTGGTTTTTGCAAAGAAAAAAATTTTGCATCTGCATTAAAACGAATTTTGATTCATGGCCCGCCCAATGGGACCAATGTTATATAGCAAAGTAATGTTATGTTCCAGTTTTCATGCAATATGTTACTAAATACTGGAAAATTGACACGTATTTACGATGCATAAAAAGCAACTTCACTCATATATTATCAAGCAAGTAGCATATCTCAAAGACTCATTTATCGCAACATAGTTCTATTTTACCTTTATGCGTTTTCTAGGTGACATGTTCTCTAGGGTTTGTCGGTTTTCAAAAACCGGTTTTTTGGCAAAAATTATGGAATTCAAAAACCGGTTTTTAGTGAAAAAAGTCAGTTTTCACTGTATAAATGGAAAATGACAAATATAGCCAAATATGAAAGATAGATAAAAGCGTTTTGATTCTTAAAATCCTATCGGTTCAATAGCATTTGATATCTTATCCGTCTGCAATGGTTCCCAGAAAGGCTTTGTATATATTAATTTAGATTTTTATACCATTGTGTATATATTAATTTAAATCAGTGTGACTTCTTCTTAAAGAATTAACTTCCTCTACTCAATCTTAAAAAAAGAAAAACTTAGAATTATTATATCAGGCTTTAAAAACAATTAAGCATAATTTGGTCGCAAGTATAAGAGTATTTTTTATTTTAGAAAATTTTGGGAGTAAACAAAGGACACGTATAAGTACCAATTCGATAGACGTTCTCAGCTTTTTTAAATCATATTTTATTAAACAAAAAACCAATTAGAATATTTAAAATTAATTAATTAAAATTGCTCGGAATAGACAATACCTGAGTTTAGATTAATTGTTTTTAAAACTAAAATTGTTATTAACAAGTATGTATCAACATGTGTCTAATATTTTCTAATTTTTTAATTAATTAATTAAAATTGCTCGGAATAGACAATACCTGAGTTTAGATTAATTGTTTTTAAAACTAAAATTGTTATTAACAAGTATGTATCAACATTTGTCTAATATTTTTTTTAATTTGATGAATTTTTGTTAATTATTAATGAAAACTTTCCTTTCACTATCATAAAAATATTTTCATTCTTATATGTGAAAATAATGCGTAAATAACGAATAATTATTTTCAAAGTTATTTAGTCAAGATAAACTATTAATTTTTACTTCTACTGATTGAAATTAAAATAATTTTGTTTACTATCTATAAAATTGAACAATAAATGAATTCATTCAAATACTGCTCTAAATTTCACTAAATTTACGGATAAATTACAGAATATTCGAGCAAGAATTTATTTTCCATATAAAATTCGAAAACCGGTAAAACCGGTTTTTTAGTAACATTAAAATTCGAAAACCGGTTTTCTGAAATATCGGTTTTTGTATAAACCTTTTAGTGTTCTCTGTCTAAAACTCTTCCTTACTGCACAGCAACCGTAAAGGATTTTGTCAATTTTTAGTACCACTTTATATGAAAACTACATAACATAGCTTTACCATTGAAATAATTTTTGGAATAGTCCATCTCACATGCATTTGATATCTCTATAACATTTTTAGGTAGCTTCGAAGTTTTTTAAAACCGAGAAAATATATTTACATATTTTATAAAAATGTATTGCAAATTATGAATATCAAAACTATAAAAATGTCATGACATAAATATTTGTTTCTACCAAATTCCAAAGCTCCTTGATTCCCACACTCAAATAGGTAAAAGCAGATTCTAATCAAGCAAATAAATTTATTTTATCAAAGTCAATTTTTTCTTTTTATTTATCCAATATAAAAATTTACATAAATAAACTACTATTGCCTTTAAAATATTACCAGTACCTTGAATGTTGCAAATTTTTACTTTGATAGAACGAGCAGTATCCTCACTAGCTGATGTAATCATGGAAGTGTAATCATTTTCGTAACAAGTTATAAGAATTTCCTTTTTAATTATTAAGTATTTTTGTTTATTGAGAAATGTTCAAATGCACAATAAACAGTATTAAAACTTTTTAAAGCAACTTTTTGTATATCTTTATTTGCCACGGTTTTGATTAGTTTGGCAAAAATCATTTTCAAATTGGTTTAATTATTATTGAAATTGAATTATAAAAGAACGCTAAAAAGGTGGTTATCTCACAAAGTAGTTTTCTCAGACATGCATTCGATATTACTAAATAATTTTTAGGTGGCTTATAGTTCCACTAGCTGTCATTTTTGTAACAATTCATAATAATTTATTGTTTATTAGAATTATTAGTACACAAAGGGATTGCGTAAGGTCCAAATGCCCAGGATTTTCAATGAGCAGTCTTTTCTAAAGCAATCATAAAAATATAAAAAACGCGTCTGTTTTAATTAGTGTAGGAAAAAACATTTTTAAAATGAAAATAATTTAAGTTGGAATATAATATGATATAAAGGTTGTTATCTCACAAAGTAGTTTTCTTAGAAATGCATTTGCTATCTCTATATAATTTTTAGGTGGTATCTAATGGATGCAATTCACCAAATATGTAAAAGCAGATCCTAATCAGTACTGCAAAATAATATTAGCTTAAATTTATTTTAATAACACCATCGAAGATCAGATTTTTGACATAAATTAACTATTATTGCCTTCATATTACCACTGCTCCTAATGTTGCAAATTTTTACTTTGATAAAATAAGTAATAATATTTTTACAAATTACCAGCTAATTCAATCATGCATTTTCTAATCATTTTTATAACAATTTATAACAATTTAATTTATGTTTACTTATTAATATTATTGGAAAGATTATAAAAAGAATTTTGTAATGCCCAAATGCGCAATAAAGAGTAAGACTTTCTGAAACAATCATTAGTAATGACTTAATAATAAATTCGTGAAATGCTTTTTCGTTCATTAATTTGCAAAAAATCATTTTCAAATTGGTTTATTAAAATTATTCAAAAAGTATACAAAAGATTGTGTTTGTCCAATTGCATAATAAACTTTTAAGACTTTTATAAGACTTTTGGAAGCAATCATTTGTATGGCCATGTTTTGATTTGTTTGGCAAAAATTATTTTTAAAATGGTTTCATTTTCATGGAAGTAGAAAAATAGTACCAAGCTATAACAGTTGTTATCTAACAAATTGGTTTTTTAGACATGCATTTGATTTCACTAAATAGTTTTTAGGTTGCTTCTAATGTATGCAATTAACCAAATATGTAAAAGCAGATCCTAATCAATACTGCAAAATAATATCAACTTAAATTTATTTTAATAATGCAATCGAAGATAATATTTTTTGACATGAACTATTATATATGCCTTCAACACTGCTATAAATTTTGCAAATTTTTACTTGGATACAACAAGTAATATCCTTTTGCACGATCTACTAACTGATTTAATAATGCATTTTGTTATTCTATGACAATTTATAACAATTGAATTTATGTTTATTTATTAATATTATTGGTAAGTATATACAAAGAATTTTGTAATGCCCAAATGTATAATAAAGTGTAGGGACTCTCTGAAGCAATCATTAGTAATGAATTTATAAGCAATCTGTAAAATACCTTTCCGTTCATTGATTTTCAAAAAATTATTTTCAAATTGGTTTATTGAAATTATTCAAAAAGTATGCAAAAGATTGTGCTTGTCCAATTGCATAATAAACAAGTAGACTTTTGGAAGCAATCATTTGTGCAGCCCTTTTTCGACTTGTTTGGCAAGAATTATTTTCAAATTGGTTTAATTTTTATTGAAGTTGAATTATAAACAGCATGCTATAAAGGTGCTCATCTCACAAAGTAGTTTTCTTAGGCATGCATGCAATTTTTAATATCACTATAAAATTTTTGGATTTCTTCTAGTATTCGTCGAATAAGTAAAAGCAGATTCTAATCAATACTAAAAAAATAATATAAGCTTAAATTTATTTTACTAAAGCAATCCAAGATAATATTTGACAAGAATTAACTATTGTTGGCTTTCTAATATCTTTAATACTCTGAATGTTGCAAGTTTTTACTTTGATAGAACGAGAAATATACTTTTCCACTACTAGGAGATTTAATGATGCATTTTCTAATTATTTATAAAAATTGAATTTTAACTATTCATAAGAATTGAATTTTTGTTTAATTATTGAGTAATGTCCAAATGCATAATGACCCGTAGGCCTTTTTTAAGCAACCTTTTGTATGTCTTTATTTGTCCCTGTTTTTTGATTAGTTTGGCAAAAAACCTTTTCAAATTGATTTAATTTTCATTGAAGTTGAAATATAACAGCAGGATATAAAAGTGGTTATTTTACAAAGTAGTTTTCTTAGGCATTTGATATTTCTATACAATTTTAGGTGGGTTCTAATAAATGTATTTTGCCAAATAGTTAAATGCATATGCTAATCAAGCAAATATGACAAAATAATATTGTAAAATAATTTTCAATTTGGTTTCATTTTCATTGGAGTTGAAGTATAATGGGTCATGAAGGTGGTTATATAACAAAGTGTTTTTTAGACATATATTTGATTTTTCTTAATATTTTTAGGTGGCTTCTAATAGATGTAATTTGTCAAAAGTAACAGCAAATTGATTTTTCAATTATTTGAGAAAAAATTTGCATCTGTATACATACGAGTATGTTTTCATATGATTAAATAGTGATCAGACGATGTAACAAACATTTGATCAAATAGAATTTAAAAATTGTATCAGAATTGTTCTCAAAGAGAAGAAAAAATACCTAAAAAGTGTGCAAAGAAGCAAGCGTTTTTATAGGCAGTATTTTTTATATTAATTGATTATTTTAAAATTTATTGAATTTTTTTGCCTAACCCCTTTATGAAATTTATCTTTTTATAGTTGTTTGTTATTTTGTTACTCTACAACAAGCATGCAAATTTTCCTCAACAGAAAAATATTGCAATGGGCAAAATTATCCAAAATTTATCGATTTTCCTTGTTTAATTATAACTTCTTATAATATGTTCTTTAGTATAGTTTTTGTTATTATATTTCCAGCCAAATATCAAATTCTAGTTTATCTATAAAAAATAAGAATACTTACAAAAAAAAATATGTGAACCAGTAAATTGAACAATAGCAAATTTAACTCGTTAATTGTTTTAAAACTGCTCGATTTTTTTCGATAATAATAACCTTTAATTATTTTTACTCTGTTACAGCTTTTGCCTTTTTATAATTGAAAATGATATGCAAACAAATAATTAGCGTTTTTTTTCAGAAATAAAAAAAGAACAAAAATAAAATAATGGACGTAACTCTACAATATTATGTGTCAATTTTTTTTAGTCACAAATAATTTTATTATATTTATAATTCTTTTAAAAATAACTGAACTTCTTTATATATGTAGATTTTTGGTTAAAAATAATATGCAACCAAAATAATTATATTTGAGTTTATCTACAATTAAAAAACATACTAATAGACAAATCTCTGCATATTATTGGAACAAGCGATTTAGGCTGAAAATTATTTAAAAACCTTTTAAAAATTGGCAAGTATTTATTATATTTATAGATATTTTTGTACTATCGTTAAAAAACTGCTAATAAACATCAAATTCAAGTTTATTTCCTAAATTAATTATAATTCTAGTTGACTTATGAGAAAACAAACCCTCAATCCTAGTTGTCTTCTAAAATATTATATTAAATTTTATGAGGTTTCTAGTTTGATAACAACTTTCAGTTATATTAACTTTTTCAAAGTTTTTTTTTGTTATTTTATCGTTCAAAAAATCGTTCAAATAATAATAAAATTCAGGTGAATTTACTTAACTATTCGAACATTCTATTGAGTATGACATAACAAAATAATTAGATTTAAATGCGTTAATTTTTTTTATAACACAACATCAAAAAGTTTCATTTTCCCGATTTCCTTTATCAACTTTTTGCATGCCTTAATATTTCAATTTTATTTATATCTACTATTTTATTTTTTATTGTCAGCAATTTATCTTTAATTATTTTAAATTCTCATTTAAATGTGAATTTTTTATATGCATTTGCAATGACTTGCTGTGGTTTTATCAAGATTATTAAAAGGTTTCACACCACTGGTTACCAAGTATTTCACTGCTCAAGATAAAGCAAGTAATGCAATATAATTGGAGCAAATACAGATCACTCAGTTGTCTAGAAATGATTTTTTTGGTACCTAGATCAGATTTTTTTTTAAATATTTTTTAACTGGTTAAACTAGCAACCCACATCTATCAATTATTTCTATAATAGAAATCAGTGAAATCGTTTATTTTATTATTTCCTAGTAAAATTTATTATTATTTTATAAATTAGTGTTTATTTTTTATTAAAGACAACCACATATTTTTGAATATTTTAAAATAACAGAATTCGACCTCAAACAGCAGCTATCAATTTCAATGGATTTTCGAAACTTTTGGAACAGAAGCCTTTCAGTAGTTTTTTAAATTACATTAAAGATAACATTGTCTGAATTTATTGTATAGAACACACATATAATATAATATATTTTAAGAACTACAAATGTGTTTTAATAAAGATTAAATTCCAATTAATATTTCATTGTTATATTATATTTTATATCGAGCCTTATAAATGATCTGTTTTGGTATCCAGAATCTGGATACCAATTGGATTTAACTAGTCAAAAAGCAATCCACTACTTTGTAATTATTTCTATAATTAAATCCGTGTAATTGTTAATTATGATATGTATGGTAGTATATTTTATTAATATTGTTGTATATTCGTTATATTTATTGAATATATCTGTACACTTAAATATCATCACCTTTGTACACAATAGATTTCCAATACATCGACAACAAATGTGTTATCAGTTATTGTATTAAAAATTATTTAATTTTTTTTTATAGAGACATTTTTATATATATATATATATATATATTATTTATTTGAAGAATTTGCATAATTTTTTTTGAATTATTCAAAGTTATGTTCACAATGTTTACTTAAAAATAATTTTTTTATGAAACCTAGAAATGTTTTTTGTCGTATTTAAACCAGATACTATTTTTAACTAGACAAAAACAAATAACTACTATCAAAATTATTTCGGATTAACTAATTATCAAGTTTAATATTTATTAGTACATTTTATCTGTATTTTTATAAAATGGAGTATATTTAATAAAAACATTTTCAAGTTTTATCAAATATAGATTATCACCAACATCAACAATCGATCTTAAAGGTTTTTCAATACTATTACAATATTGGGTTATTACAAATTTTCTAATAATTGAATTTACTAAATATTCATTATTTTAAATGTTTCATAGTAAATATTTCTGCTACATATAAATTTTTACTATAGAAATATATAAATTAATAGAAAGATATTTCTAAAAATGTATTAAAATATATAATTAGGAATATATGAATTATTAGAAAGATATTTCTATGTTTTATAAAAATTAAAATAAATCATTATCAAAACTATACAAAATATCGTAACATGAATATTTGTTTCTCCAAACTCATAGCCTCTTTGATTCCCACAGTACTATCATTTACTTATATAACAGATTTTTTTTATTCATGTTTAGATTACAATCTGTCTTATAATTAAAAGACATTTAGTAATTAATCTGAGACTTAATAAAGGTATAATGATTTTAGAGAACCACCCATTGGCACGCTTTCAAATTTATGAAAATTATGTAATATATTTCGTAGCATATTTATAAATATTTTTGTAAAATCGTGATACATACCTAATAAAACATCTTTAGCTTTTTCAATATCATTAGAAGGCAGACTATCTTATGACTACTATGAATGGTCAAACGGTGACTGCTATAGAAATGGATAAATTTATAAACGTAATTTCCATCTGTTGATTATCAACTCAAAATTATTCGCCTCCGTTAGTTTTCATATTTCTCCCAATCCAGAATTTCTTACTCTAGATCAATTTCAAATCAGTCCATATTTCAATATTTTAAATCACATTTTTTGTACAATATATGTTTCGGACTTTAAGTAAAAAATTGCGAAAAATATCATTGCAACCAGCAAGACAAGTTTCTGAGAAAAAAGATGGACAAAAACGCACATTGAATGGTTCTGTAAAATGTCCAGCAAAATACCCTTGCATGTACAATAGTCGTAATTTTTTCGAGTCCAAGTTGGTCATAAAACAATATAATAACTTTTGCATATAATGGATTCAGAAAATGTCAAAAGTATTCGGTAATTGATTTTTTTTAATTATATAAACAGAACCTGGTAACTTCAACCTTGAGCTTAACCTGAACCAAGAACATAATGCATATATGCCTTTTTTTAACATTTCATTCAAACAATTGCCGGTAAAATAATTATTTTAGAATAATGTTAATAGAATAAATCATTTATATTTAAGTTAAAAATATTGGTCGAAACTATTGAAAAAATTTGTGTTCAATGTAACAAACTAAGAAAACTTGTAAAACTACAGACACAACTAAAAATTAGGTTTTTAACTGTTACTTAGTTCTCAAACGCCTGTTATTATAATAAGAAAATTTTAAAGATATGTTTTATTCAGAGTTAAGTTCTGTGCGACAAATAAGTAAATTTTTCATAGATAAAAGTCTATCAGCTCAAAGTAATCGCTATCAATGTTGTTTTCATATTCCTTCAAATTCAGAACCTCAGGTCATGAATAACTTTTTCCATACAATTGGATTAAGAAAATGTCAAAAGTATTCGGTAATTGACTTTTTTATAATTAACATCATGTATATAAGCCTTACAATTACGTTTTTTTTAACATTTTAATCCATAATGGCCTGTAAAATAATTATTTTAAAATAATGTTGAAAAAATAAATTATATTGACGTTCTAAATATTGGTCAAAACTATTAAAAAAAGTCTTGTGTTCAATGTAAATAAACTAAGAAAACTTGCAAAACCGCAGGCACAACTAAAAATTAGGCTTTTTAACTGCTACGTCTTTTTCGGCTGTCTTTTATTATAATAAGAACATTTTAAAGACAAGTTTTATCCAGAGTGAAGTTTGGTACGACAAATAAGTAATTTTTTCATAGACAAAGATCTGAAATAAGCTCAAAGTCATTGCTATCAGTGTTGTTCCAGAACCTCAGTTATCTTAAATCTAGGTCTATTTCCAATCACTCCATATTTCAATATTTTAAATCACATCTTCGTACAATGTATGTGTCGTACATGAAGTGAAAAATTGCGAAGATGTCATTGCAACCAGCAAGACAAGTTCTGAGAAAAAAGATGGACAAAAACGCACATTGCATTGTCCTGTAAAATATCCAGCAAAATATCTTTGCATGTGTAACCGAATACGAAAAAAATCGTCAATTTTCTTCGGGTTCAAGTAGGTCATAAATCTTTTCGGCATAAAACGCCATCAATGAATGATATACAAGGGGTCATCAATTACAATGTCAGTATTGACTATTTGAGGAACCATAACGATCCTTTCCCGAGTATTTTTTTTTACTCCACACCGGCTCGCTTTTACTTTGGGCGAAGGTGTTTGCTTTTAGAGGACACAGTATAGTCAGAGCGCTAGTAAGGTAAAAGTCAGAAAAAAAATTCTGACTTATTTACTGACTTATCCATTATTTTTTGCAGGAAAATAAGTAGTTTTTCTGTACCTTCGTATTACTCTAGAAATTTCTTAAAATTTTCGGTTAAATGTATAAAAAAAATTGTTATTACTGCATCGATTATTATCTTCACATGATTTGGTAATTACGTAAAAATTGTCCGAAACGTGCTTTTATCTTCTTGCCTAATTGTTGATTGCTCTATCAAATGTTATTTGAATATATAAATTCGAAACATTCATTGTTTCTAGTAAAGTTTTAGTGATGAATGTTTCAAGATGCATTTTCAAATTATTTTGTATGAATGTTAAAATTGTTCGAAACGCATCTACATTTTTCAGTAACGCGGATGATTTCCTTCACAAATTTTATTTAAAAAAGCATCTTATCATATTATAGTAGCATATCTAATTAAAATTTATTAACATTACAAAACGTAGAAATTTTTAAAAATACAACAAATATTTTGTAATATTTCAATATTTTCGAAAAAATATGAATGGCACATTTTAGGCTGTTTAGTTATTGCTAGGACGTTTTGGATTTGATGTATATTTTATTTTTAATATACTTCAAGGATTCATTGTTCAATAAGAGTTAAAAAAAATCAATTGTACATTGGTATCTTCTCTTACATATTATCATTAATGAATTGTTGCAAATTAATCAATCATAGTTATATAATCTGAATGGCATACATGATTATTATAAACAGGTCGATTGATAAAAATAAATATAATATATACAATGATTGAAATGAGTTGAATTAAAATGGATAATAGAAAATCTTTACATACAAATAAGATTTTCGATAATTTATCAAAATCTTTTCAAAAAAAAAAAAACTAAACGTTTATGTTGGCATTATTCAAATAAACAAGATCTATTAAATAGTTTTATAAATTTTTAATGTTTTGAAAATTGATTGAATATTGCCATATTTATAATTAGAAGATCTAGAAATATATATTTGTTATTTAAATTGTTGTTAAAAAGAGGGATTTATTACATTAATCTCGCATTTTGAATTTAAATATTTAAAGAGTTGATGTTTATTATTCGTTTATAAACCAGGTAATTATGAACTTACAAAGTATATTCGTTTTATTCAAAATCGATTCAACCGTTTTTCCAACAACTGTTGCTTTCTAATTGAAAAATATGAATTAGAAACTGATATAAAAAATTAAGACATCAAAAAAAACTAAAAACATTTTTTATTTTTAGTTAAAACAGATTTGAAGGTCTTATAATAAAACATTTTAGGTTAAAACATCAATTAGGTACTATTTAAGAAAACTAAGGCAAAATAAGTAACAACAAAATTTTGGTTCAAATTTAGACTTAAGTAAATATCTTTTATATACAGGTTTTAAATTCATTTGAAATATTTCAGATAATTATAAATGACTTTTTTCTAAACTAAGTAAATTTATTGATTCCATTAAGAGTAATACTACCCCGGAAAAATATTTTATATTAAAAACAACACCCTTTATTGCATATATATGTTATGTTTTTCGCAAAATTATAGATCGTGATATAAGGTCAACAAAGTATATACTATCTACATGATTTATTCACAAGACGTAAGTACAAAGTATTAATATATAATTTATGAATAAGTATGACCACTGCCTTCCTGTCTATTATTTTCACGAATTTCGTAAAGGAGATCCCGTGGCCGTTCTGTCTACCTCGGTCAGAATAATCCGAGAACACCTGTTCATTGGAATTTTTGATGTTTGAGATTATTTAGCACAGCTTGTTTTTGACTTTTTGAGGTAATTTGCCAATGATGGTGCTAGGATTTGTACATAAGCCACAGATCTCATGGCGAGCAACAATCTTTTATGATTTATGACTACTTTTTGCATATAATTGGATTAAAAAAATGTCTAAAGTATTCGGTAATTGACTTTTTTTCTAATTATGTAAACAGAACTGGAAAATTTGAACTTAAGCTTACCCCATATATACCTTAAATTTTTGAGTAGAATGCATATATACCTTTCATTTGCCTCATTAGAATCAAACATTGGCTTGTAAAATAATTATTTTGAAATAACTTAATTATTACCAAAATTAGTCAAATTACTAGAAGGAATAAAACATTTATGTTGTCGTTCAAAAAATTTGTCGAAATTATTGTTAAAACGTTGTGTTCTTTATAATAAACTAAGAAACATTTTAACTTTTACTTAGTTTTCGAACGTATTTTATTATAATAAAAAATATTTAAAAACAAGTTTTATTCAGATTGAGTTCGGTATAGTTCAAATTTAATTTAAAGTTTATTTTAATAATCATAGTAATCTCCAAATATTAAATAAAATTATATTATTAAAATAAATCCTCATTTTTATGCTGCAATCCTGTACTCCAAAATAACCTCAAAATATTGAATTGAATAAAACATTATTTTCAATTATTCTATCAATTTTTAATATCTGATTTATAGCGATACTTGTAGAATAAATAAGCAGACAAATATATATAAGTAAAAATATAAAATCTATCATCATTTGACATAGGTGGTAGGAGACTAATAATTTCTCAATTAATAGTCTTTTACGTTTAATAGTATTACATTAATATTAAACGTCTATTCTTGTAGGGCAAGTTTTCACTTAATGAATTTTCTTTAAATATAAATATTTTAAATATAAAAAAAGAAATAAGAAAATTTTAAATTTAAGTTTTATTCAGAGTTTAGTTCAATTTGAATTCAAAGTTGATTTTAATATTCATAGTATAATCTCCAAATATTAAATAAAATTCTTTTTTCAAATGTTTATTTTTATGCTGCAATTGTATACGCCAAATAATCTCAAAATAGTTAGGAAAAATTATTATCAAAATAAATATTCATTTTACAATAATTGTTAGTTGTTTATATTTAGAGTTGAAACTTGTAGAATGAATGAGCAGACAAAATATGTATTAGTAAAAAATATAAAAACTATCATATATAATATTTGGCTTAGGTGGTAGCAGACTAGATTATCAAAATAAATTTATTTATCTATCAATTTTTAGCACCTGATTTATAGTGATACTTTAAAATAAATGAGCAGACAATATATATTAGTATAAAATATAAAATATTAAATAGGTGGTAAGAAAAATAATTTCACAAAACACATTTGTAATACATGATTTTTTACATTAATATTAAACGTTAGTTTTCAAAAGCCAGGTCTTCACTTAATGGATTATTTTTAAATATAAATATTTCAAATATAAAAAAAGAAATAAGAAAATTTTAAATATAAGTTCTATTGAGAATTCAAAGTTTGCACGATTTTTTTTCATTAATCTTAAACGTTTATTTTTAAAGGCCAAGTTTTCAATTAATGATTTTTTATTTTAATATTCAAAATAGAATTTTCAGCAATCGATGATGAGGATATCCTATAAAAGTTCAACTGACAATAAAAATATTTAAAAAAAATCTTTTTATAAAGATCTATGACATATGAAATTTAATTAACAGAACAATTTTTTACAAGAGTATGCGATTTGCAGACTAAGTGAAGATATAATTTATATCTATGTTAATTTTGATGTTGAAATATGTAAATAAATTTTAAGAGCACAATTACATCAAGTAAAAACTGTAGGATTTAAATATTTAGATATATAGATATAAATATATTCAATATTTGTCATTAATTTAAAATGCTTGATAAAATAATGCAGGTGACAACTAACTGATCGGTTAAATGTGCTAATTGATAATAAGTAATATCTGTATTTTTAAACGTAGGTATTTAGTATACATCTTCATAGCTTTAAAATGTACTTAAAGATCTAACAGCATAAGTTCAATATAAATTTTATAACGTAGTATTAACAAAGTTCAATAATTGGGCGTATCATCAGAAAAACTTTATAAAATCTGTAAGGCACTTGTCCTAACTTTTCCTTCAATGAAAATAAAAAAAAGATTAAAAACATAAATTTTTAGAAGAAGTTATATGTAATTTTTAAATTTTCAACTAAAATATATTAAAATCTCAAGTTGTTTTCTAAAATTACAAAACCCACCCCGAATCTAAATTTTCTACCATCAGGATCATCTCCAAAAATTTGTTTGTTTCACTTTCGGCAATATTCAAGCGTATCACAATATCATCCTGATCTGCATGAATGAACCAGATTTTCGTAAATATTTTACGCTTTTCAAACTTCATGATCCTTCCATCTCTTTCGAAATTCGAGACCCCGTCGGTGTCGAAGCTGTACATAGAGGGTCTTGCAGACCCCAAGCTGTCAAACTACCTGAACTCATTTCGCTTGAAATTTGCTCGTTCGACGGGTAAGGGCGGGTAATTGTGCCAGTTCCCAGGGTAATGTAACACGAATGTGTACAGTCGGCAAAAGAAATATATAATTTTTTTTAAGTATACAGTCAACTTACATTTAACTAAATCTAGGCCGATATTTTAAAAGTTTAGGATAATTTCGCCACGACAACTTGTAGGACCCTGGAACTCACTGCTCAGATAAAAATCAATAAAAAAAATATGATCTTAAATTTATAACATATGTAATCAATTAATTAATTTTTTTTCCGTAACAGCTTATATTTATCGGACTCATAATATAAAAAATGTAATAAGTTAAAACAGGTGTGTTGTACCTATTATGGAATTGTTTATTTCAATTTAAAACGCCATTTTTGTATTGAATCATTTAGGTAAATAATTTAATATAGCAACAATATCTTTTTTTTTATTCTAATCTAAATCTAAATCGTATTTCATTATATAAAAATTGATATTTCATAAATGTGGATTTGTCGGTTTTCAAAACGGTCTTTAAAAACCGTTTTTTTGGCGAAGATTATGGAATTCGAAAACCGGGTTTTCAGTGAACAAAGTTGGTTTTCACTGTATAAATGGAAAATGACAAATATAGCCAAATATAAAAGATAGATGAAAGCTTTTTGATTCTTGAAATCATATCGGTTCAATAGCATTTGATATCTTATCAGCTATCAGAAAGGTTTTGTAAAACCAGTTTTTTAGTAAAATTAAAATTCTAAAACCGGTTTTCTGAAATGTCGGTTTTTGTATAAACCCTAGTCTATACTTGTGTATTATATTTATACATTATGTTAATATATTTATACTTAGTATATTTAAAAAGAATATTATAGTTATTTGACAGAAAAGAAAAGATTTGATATTTTCTTAAAAAAAAAAAATTGCAGACATATTTTTAATACTCAATGAGTTCCCATTATTGCTGTGAGTTGACCAGGGTATAGTTTGGCATGCTTGTTTAGCATACCAAATTCTTTTATTTTGTTTCATAGAATCGTATAAAATATCAAATTAGTTTTTGGATTTAAATTTAATATTGTTTAAATCAATAGACGAACAAACTGTTCAAACAAATTTTATTTGCAAGACTTACGGATTATAAGGCCAATTTTACCCCTTTGATTCAATTTCGGTATTTTATAGAAAAATTAATTTATTAGTTTCATGGCAAATCCCTAATATATATGATGATATAAAAATTGATGTATAAAAATTAGTCGGTTGTTTGAACTTGTAAAATAAATTTGGAAAATAAATTTTCATTTCCATTTCCATATTGTGTTCCATAATGTAATACGGAATAATACATTTACTAGGTCGAGGTAACAATATTTCAATTCTAATTTTCATTCCTATATTACATAAATCACGCACAAAATAATGTATTTCATACTTATAAAAATTTTACATCACCGTCAATTTTGAATAACTAGTATCACAAACGATGTCTTCGAGTTTAATAAAATTTTTTTTAGATAGATTTTTTTTGTAATTAATTTAGTTATTTTATTAATTTTTATTTTCTATTAGATATAGTGTAGTCTCTTATAAAATAATATAATTTTACATGAAGGCCAATTTTTGTACCTCTTTACGGGATTCGGTATTCGAGTGCAATCAAATTTTTTTGGAAACAGATTCTTTATACAAGTTGTGATTATTTTTCTACATTTATATATAGTTATATTTTACAAAACAAATGTCATTTTATGCTATGTAACAGTTATAAATTTTTATAAAATATAATGTCTTGGATTTTAGTCAGTTTTTGGGAAATTTTTTGAAGCTCTACGTTTTGATATATATGTTAATATTCATGCTACTGTTATATGACTTTTACATTCTAATAACATTTGTGAACGCAGAATTATCTGAACTTTTAAGTTTTTGCAGAACCTAATAATTGTATACCGCTTTAACTCATTTCATTAATTTTTTGATGAAAAATCTTCACACATAGTAACAATTGAACAATTTACAAGTATATAAACAAATGCATAATTCTTGATTATTCAATAAAAATTATAATTAATATTTGCGAAATAATAATTTTGCAACTCTTGTCAGATTTGAATACGATATTTTATTTTTTACCATTTGAATCTTGTGTCGATATAAGGAATATCATTTTACACTAGATATGAACACTCTCAATTATTTTATTGCCGCGTTAGCAATCTTTTTGTCTGGACTAATTTATACATACTTTTAAATTTTATTTAAAAGAACTATATTTTATCATTTTTTTTAACATTTTACTGTATATCATAATAATGCATGCAATTTCCATTCTGCATTTATGACGACAAAAAGGTTTTATAGTCTGATATGGACAATCAAGAGTGTTGAAATATTTCTGCACATTATTTTAAAACTTTCTACAAATACATTTTCTTATTAAATCTGTAAAAATATGAAATTTTGACTGTTTAAATATATTATAAAATTATTTCGTTAGATTTGTTAACATTTGTGTGCATAGACAAATTAATTGTAATTCATTCAGTATATATATCAAAATTCTTTTTCCTATTCTGCTCTATTGTACTATAGAATTTAATTGAAACGTATAACATTTTTTTAAAATAACTATAAAAATATGACATTTTTAATCTTCATACATCATTTTATATAAATAAATTTAGTTATGCCAAGATATGAAACAAATATTAAAATTACTCAATCCAAAAGAAATGAAGTGTTATATTATTGTAATTACTAATAATATTATATTAACATATATAAATATTGAAGGCGTAAGGGCAATAATATTTAAAATTAAATAAATAATAAATAATTTTTAATTAAAGAAACTATATTTTATAAATTTTGGTTAATATTTTACCGGGCTCATATATTATAATAATTCGTGCAATTTCCATTTATGTAGACAAAAAGATTTTATAGTCTAGAACTAAAATTTTAATATGGAAAATTAAGACAGTCTCGAAATATTTCTGCACATATTTTTTTTAAATAATTATAAAAACATGATGTTTTAATCTATTTACTCAATCGAAAAGAAATGGAATGTTAATTTGTATATTATTGTAATTTGTAATAATGTTATATTAACATGTATAAATAATAAACGCGTTAGGGCAATAATATGTTTAAAAAACAAATTTAAATAAATAAAAACAAATAATCTAAAACAAATTGTCTTGTGTACACCACTTTTGTCTGAAATTTTGTTAAACATTTTTGCGTGCTTTTGCGATTGTAAAAATGTAACTAATTTTGGTGAAGTGTAAAATATTTTAACTGATAATTACAACTTTTTTTTTTAATTTGAAACAAAGGTAATTATATCTCATTAAAATTATTAAACGTTTACTATTAAATTTATTAATTTTTTTATATCAAATTCATTTTTATATTCAAATTTATTGTATAAGAAATCAATTTCGTTTAAACTTGTGTTCATTATTGCTAAAATACCAAATTTACTCAATTTAAAAATAAAACATGTATGAAAAATTTTAATAATACATGTGCGGATAGTAATTGTGAAGTTTTCTCAATCGCGCTATAAAAAAAATCATTTAAACATAATAAAATTTTGTTTTGAAATGTCTTACATTTTTGTGTGAATTTTTGTTTTGCATTTTTTGCATCGCTATTTAATGAGAAATTACCAAATTTAGGCAAAAAGTGAATTGTTTACTTAAAATCTGTAACTATATTGTACAAATTAAATTTAATTAAATATGAAATTTTGATCCATATTCAAACTATATAGAAACTTTTTTTTTAACTTGAATAAAATTAGTATATAAACATACTAAATATTTTTTAAATCTTATTTATCTCATACATTTCTTTCTCATATGTAGAATCGACATAAATAAAATTAAGTAATTAATTTAATAATTATTCGACACAAAATTAAATTTAATTAAATATGGAATCGTGATCTATATTCAAACTATTTAGAAACTTATTTTTATTTTGACGGCAATTAGTATATAAATATAACGAACATTTTTTAAATCTTATTTTTCTCATACACTTCATATGTCAGAATCGACATCTTTGCGTGCATTTGCGATTGTAAAGGACTTTTCACACTGTAAATACAAAAACGTACAAAAAAAGAAATATTGAATTTAATTAAATTAAAATCTACTTGTAGTATACTTCTAGTAAATAGCTAACTGCATTCTGCTATATTATTAATGCATTTTAAAAATTGATATCTGCCGTTTGTGATAAATAAAAAAAATATTAAAAACCCTATCCAAATCTTTGGCGAAAAAATTGCAAATTTTTTTGTATCAAAATGCCGCATAAAGCTTTTGCAATTTATTTGTTATTTTCGATAAATATTTTGGTTTGATTTGGTTTTGTATCAAAAAAATATGAAAAAAGTCTCAAAAAATACATATTTGTCTATCCTAAAAAATATACTAATTTTAGTATGTTTAAATAAAAGTTTTCCTATTAATCTACTATAATACTAGTCACAAATTATATAAGGTCCAAAACTCAATTTTTATTCAAACAAATTGGGAGTCCATTGGGAATTGTCTTAAAATTTAATTTCAAGTGTATGTTACAATTTTTAATAGACCACTTATTTTTAGAGCCGGATGGTATTGAATTGTTAATAGTTAATAATACGTATGAAAAATTGTATAAATATAGAAATAATATGTCACAAATCGACATAATTTATTAAAATGGGTATGCATTTAAATAAATTATGTCGATTTGTGTGAAACTTCTTCTATCTAGAAAGGGAAGTTGTAATACATAGATAAATCTGAAAAATTAAGGTAATAGGTAATATCATATTTCAAACTCACATAACTAGGTGAAAGAGGATACTTCAAAATTTTTTTGTCTATACATTAGCCAGAAGATTGGGTTTACTTTTTCTGCATGAAGTTCAAAAAAGTTTTCTTTCTGATATACAAAACATTATCTGTGGATGGTGTTTTGGTCAATATTAACAAAAACATAATAAAAGCATATATATTATTTAATTTTAATGCCATATAATAAATAAAATGAAGATTTAATTACAATTTAGGCTCTTAAATTTTGAATGCCCTTTTTCTGATATATGATTTTCACAAACAAAATTTTTTTAAAATAATTTCGTACGAGATAATTTTTTTTACTTTTTTATCTAAAAACATGATTCTGCATTTTATTTATACGACTTTTATTTTTATTTTCACTAAAGAGAAACATCTTTAAAAATAGTGTAAATGCTTCTGGCTTTATATGGACCCATCTTCGCCAATTAAATAAAATTAGCTAACATTTTTCGCGAAAGATGAAAGTCAATGATTCATCTATCGCAAATTCCTACATTTTTTATTATAAAAAAATAAATTTTGCTATCTTTTGATAAAAACAACGAGCAGCGATAGATTGTTAACAATATATAGGAAAGGAAAAACTTTATGGAAAATTGAATTAAAAAAATATAAAAGTACTTAGAAAATAATAAGGTAATTTTCGTTTTAATCTTAAGGGCTGGCGGATTGGTTTAGATGGTCTTCTTTTAGATCTGATCACTAACGGTAATTCCTTTACATAGTGTGAAAAGTGCTTTATCTACGAAGGAGGGCTTCAAAGAGCAGCAGTGAGTGCCCAGGTGTTCAGGTAAATGCAGAAAACGACCCAGGAACGTCTCAAATGACGTGGGTTGATGCTGCGCACCCCAGGTAATTCAGGGTCTTTCCTGTCACACCCTACTGAGCAACAGGACTACTGAGAAAACCGACAAATACACCGAGGATTTCCAGAAAAAATATGCCCGCCTACATTGATATGGGAATATACTCGTCGTGATGAAAATTATATTCTCTAAATACGTTATTACTCTATTTCATAGGTTGCCAAACTGTTTGGATTGTGGACATCTCGAGCTTGAACATGGGACCCACTATTTCATAAACCGATATCAAAAACTTAATTTTACATCTTCTGGCTAATGATATGGTAATATACTCGTTGAGAAGAAAATTATATCCTCTAAATACGTTATTACCTTATTTCACAGGTTCTCAAACATTTTGTGCCTAGACCCCTACTACCAAAAACTAATTTTACATCTCCTGGCTAATAATGTCGAGTATATATCTTGACTATGTGATCAATAATAACGCTAAGCTTCTTTTTACGGTGTAGTTTACAACTATTAAGTCGTATTTTATCTTCATCCGATAAATAGTAGTATATTAGTATCCAGAAATACTATTACAGTCCCAAAAAGCGCCAAGAATATTGCTCAGGTTTTTAGTTATCAGCGAATTGGGTCTTTTTTTTACTAGGTCCAACTAACGAATATCTACTCAAGTTGCCTCTTGTACTTACACATTTTTATATTACATTACATTTTTATATAATATTTTTATCTACTTTTTAGTTATATCTATCATGTATGACTTTTTTGGATCCCACATTTTAACTTAGAACTGTTTTGTAATTTCTATTCTCTAAAAAATGTCATAGACCCCTGGGTGGTCCATGTGGACCACTTTGGAAATCACTTCTTGAATCAATATTTAAATGTTTGATTTCACAATACGATGTAATTTAAAAAATTAATTTTATTATCGGTGGAGTATTTGCAATATATTATACACTTAAATTCGTCCCAAAATAAGTTTTTATGGAAATATTACATCTTCGTTTGTTAACTTGCGTTTGGCTGAGAAGCCAGCAAGAATCCTAAAGTTTAAGGAAAATTGAAAAATCTCCAAATAAATATATGCAGACACTTATTTTTTTTATTTTAATTACAATATTTATTACAACTTTATTTTCGAATTTTATGTCATTTTATTCGTATTATTATTGGGTATATATTTTTTTCAAATGCACCATTTATGAAGGTCTAATATAAACAAAAGGTTTTACCACGTTTGTAACTAAATTGTGTACCAATATCGTTTATGATAAATTGACAAAAATATTGTAGTTATCAAATTTTATTCTACTGTTTAACTTGAATAGTTATTGTAATTTTTTCGAATTATTATTTTAAATTTATCATTCAAAATAAATTTGATAATATTTGTCATTCTGCTGAATCACAGAGTTATTGAAAAAATTCTGGCAAATACTCGAAAATCGTGTTTTCGTGGATATGAAATATCGATGAGTTGCAAATTATATTTTTTAACTATATTTACTTTTATTTTTTCACCAGAAAATAGCTTTTTGTGTTAATTTTGTGGGTCAGCAGCACGTAGCGACAGCATATGCGAAAATATGATATATTTTTTTAAATAAATTTTACTGAGAAGTATAAATTAAACTATATAAGTGCTTTGCTTCTAAACTGGTTAAAAAGCTAAATTTACTTTTATTTAAAGTTTAGCGTTTTTTTTTCAAAACCTAATTTAATTATCATGTTGCCCATCATATCATCAGATATATCAAAAAAACTCAAAGCATTATTTAAATTTTAAATAAAACTATTTTTGATGCATTGTCTATTTTGCAACTTTATTCCATATTTTCTAACAAGGACCTCAATAATAATAGCATGCACATAAAATACTAAAAAAAATTTGGCAAATTCTCGAAGATTGTGTTTTCATGGATGTGAAATATCGATGAGTTGCAAATTATATTTTTTAACTATATTTACTTTTATTTTTTACCCGAAATTAGCTTTTTGTGTTAATTTTGTGGGTCAGCAGCACATAGGGACAATATTATATAATTTTTGTTTTTTGATAAATTTTACTGAGAACTATTTAACTGCTTAGTTTGCAGACTGGTTAGATAACTAAATTTACTGTTATTAAAATTTTTTCCTATCATTTCATTAGATATATTCCAAGAAAACTCAAAGCATTATTTAAATTTTTGATAAAAACTATTTTTGGTGCATTTTGCAACTTTTCATATTTTCTAACAAGACCTTAATAATGATAGCATACACATAAAGTACTAAAAATGTTCATATAATAAACATGTCTTTTTATTTGTATTTTCATCACATAAGTTATTGTAGTGATTTTTATCATTTTATACACATATTTGAAATCACCAAAAACTTTTTAAAATTTTTGATTGACATATTTTTGGTGTATTCATTATGTGTTTAATTTTTTTTTTCAAGGTGTAAATAACAGTATAGAACCGTTATATAGAATAGCATATATTTATATAATTTACTGCGATCAATTTTGGTATAAAATATAAAGTTAAGTTAAGTTTTTCTTGCTTTTACATGGTTTTAAGATATTGTGATATAAATTTGTATTTAGTTTTAATAAAAACAGGCAAAATAACACCTACTGAGACAACTTCTAAAATGTAGAAATTAAAAAAAAATTATCTTTTTTTTGAATATGAGAAAAACAATAATGCAGTTTTACATAATCTTGCTAATAATAGTTTTAATATTAAGCTTGCAAATGTTTTTATGATATTTTTATCTGCGCGAAATATTAAAATTATTTATTAAAATTATATATTTGGAATGGACATTTTAATAAAATTATATCAAAAAATGTATGAAAAGTATTCGCATTTTTTATCGCAATCATTTAATGTTTTGTTTAACTTGCCAAAAATAATAAAATAAGAAAGTAATATTTATAGATAAAATAACTTTATAAAAATCTTTTTGATAAGTTGTTTTCATTGGTTAATATCTTATTCGTTTTTGGATATATTACTATTGATTAATATTTGTAATTTATTTTGGAATAATATAAAATATATAAATACATATATAGTAAATAAAAAGCAATGTAACATATGCGAATAAAATTTTATTATTACACAATTTAGTTGTCAAATGCTATTAGTCGTACGAAATCCTTTCATTTGAGCGGAATATAATATGTATAAATGTTTTTTTTTTCAATTGTATTTTTGAAGTAATAATTCAATGAGGTTTGATGTTCGTAATAAATTAAGAAAATCGGGTATAGAAAATAATATATAATTTTGGTATCAAATGATGTTAGAAACATTATAAGTCAACTTTTAAATGTAGTACAATATTTCATTTGCACTGAAATAAATAAATAAAAAAAAATTATTCAACAATATATTTATAACTGTCCTACATCGACATTTGGTGATTTTTTTGACGAATATAGATTAAAAATAAATAAATATTAGAAAGAAAAGATTTTATTCAAGAAAGAAATTTTCTGTCTTGTGTTTACTGATTTCCCGCGGATATTATTTTAAATATTATATAACAGTGTTTTTGAAATTGCATTGAGTTCAAAGTACAATAATAATAAAGTAAACAAATTTATTATCATATGTAAAATTTAGTGATAGTTTGAACCATACCATAAATTATTATTTTTTAAGTTTTTTTTAATATGCCAGATGAGAAGATTTTAATGAAAATTTAAACCATAGTAAAAAATTATTTTGAAATGTTTAATTTGTAGGATTTTATATAAAATACACTGATATATATATATATATATATATATATATATATATATATATATATAGTATTCTACCGTCTATTTCAAATGATAATTTCCTTTGTATCATATGCTGTCTATCATTTTATCATGTATATCAAAAATAGTCTTAAAAACTTCTGAGATAAAACAATATTTTTGGTACGTTGTCTCTATTGCTAATTATATTTATATTTGCAATCAAGGTGTGATCATTAATAGGACTTACTACTAATAATAAAAATTTTCAAATAAACATGCTATTTTGTATATGTATTTGTATTATATTATGCAAATATGTATCAGATTCTTCATAGTATACTGTATTAGATTTAGTAGTATTTTTTATGTGGTCAGAATCTAATTTTATTTCTACAATGTAATACCTATCTCTAAAATCTCAAAAACTAACAACTCAAATACTAAAATGACGCATTGTCCATTGGATTTCATAGAGAATCATGCATAAGCTATACAAATTAAATTACAGTATATAAAATTTTGTAATAATTTGTACTATATTAAGAATTATTATTTTATGAAGAAATATATGTTATAAATTATTATTTTATGAAGAATATTTTTACCAAACTAAAAATAAATAGTATATTTGAATCTACCAGTTTCAACACTTAGATGTATGTTATACTATTTATTTCTGCAATATGGCGTTTTTCGAATTTATTTTCCTGTTGGATATGGTCATGTCAAACTGTCAAGAATTAATCCTTTTTTATTAAAAATTTTTCAAGTGGCTCACACAACAAACGATTGCAATTTATTTTTTCCAACCTTTTTTTCCAGAAGCACACTTCCCGAATAAAAAATATAAACCGTGTGACCATTGAACTAGAAAAGGGTTCGCAAACCTAGTTCGATATCCTTCAAAAATATCAGAAAAAATCGAGTAAGAAGAGCAAAAAATCTAAATTTTAAATCTCCTACGCCTTCAAAAACTATTATTGTTTGGCAATAGAACAGCATCCTTGTTCCTTTGTGCAAGTTTGGGATGCTGGAAGATCGAAGATGGGAACATCCTGTGCGATTAGAGATTAAAGTTTTAAAATGTTTCAGAATTTTTTGCATGGATTCATACACACTGAGAAACGATTAAAATAATGAGTAATGAGGATTATTTTTATGTGCAAATTTAAAAAAAAAATATAGTGCATCCCTACACTCTGTTTTTAAACATCTTAATCTACCAGCAAAACATTTTGACTATAGGCAATTAAATGAGACTGAAAAGAAAGAACACACTTGCTTAAAATCAAGAAATGTAAATTCATATCAACTTATATTGTTTTTTTCCTTATTCTAGAAATTTTTATTAATTAATTAATTTAATTTTATATATATATATATATATATATATATATATATATATACATTATATTCATATCTCAGTCAGACAGAGGTGCCTGGTATGAGAGATTATGAAAAATAGTTTTCATATTTTGTTAAAATCTTTAATTTTGATTTTTTAATCTTTTTGTCAAAAATATTTTGTTGTTTATGTTTTTGTTAACAACCAACACTATCTACTTATCTTCTACTGTAATTCAACTCATATTGTGTCAACATCATATTGTCTTAAGATTTTTCTAAGGACAGTGGTAAATTACATAAAAACTAAATATTTATTTTTTTACGTCTTCGAAAAGTTGAACACAATTTTATTGACAATTTTAAAATGGAAATTTTGATTAATTCGCAAATATAATTGAAATTTAGGGATTCAGCAACCGTGTACTTCTATTTCTCTGAGATATTTAGCCCTTGATTTTTTTC
This sequence comes from Ctenocephalides felis, assembly GCF_003426905.1. NCBI lineage: Eukaryota > Metazoa > Arthropoda > Insecta > Siphonaptera > Pulicidae > Ctenocephalides > Ctenocephalides felis. The sequence continues at coordinate 2,755 of NW_020537268.1, read as the reverse complement.
CATTAGTGATAATAAACAACGCTTCTTAGAAACTCTCATTTATATATGAAATTAATTTATTATTTTTATATGAAAATATGAAAAAATATAATATAGTGCATCTAGGACTTTTTCAAACAACCCAATCAACATTCAAAAAACCTTTTAACTATTGACATTCTCATGAAAGTAAAAAGAACGTACTTACTTAGATAAGAGAAATTAAATTTATATCAAACTTATGGATTTGTCCTTTTTGTTAGAATTCTTAATAATTTGATTATTTTTTGACATAAAACTAACACTGACTACGTCTTTTCTATTGTCATTCAACTTATAATATTGTCTAAAAATTTCACTAAAAGTTCTACATTATATGGTTAAATAAAAAAATATTCATTGTTACGGCTTCGAAGAGTTAACAAATTATTATTATTATTATTGATAATTTTTAAAATGGAAATTATGATTAAAATTTACAAAAATAATTGAAATTTAGGGATTCTCAGGAACCCTCAGGATTTTTTCCAAATCAACAGCAAAAAACTTTTTGACTGATGACACGTGTCAGTACTTGCTTAAATAAAAGAAATTTTAATTCATTTATCCTTTTTGTAGAAATTTTTATTAATTTAAATTTGTTTTTGAAAAAAAGCAACACTAGCTACGTCTTTTCTATTATCATTAAGCTCATATTTTCTTTGGATTTATATCATTGTCCACTAAGAACAGTTGTAAATTACATCTTATAAAAACAATATTTTTACATCTTTGAAAAATTTTATAAGCTTTTATATTTATACAAACACAATGTTATTGTTTATTATTAAAATGGAAATTGTAATTAAAATTCACGATTATAATTAAATTACAGAAATTATTTATTACTGGGTTCCTCATTTTTTTTAGATTTACTTGATGTGCATGTGAGGCACATTTGCTTAGAATATTTTATCCACAATTTACTATTTTTATGTGAAATCTCTTAGATATTAGCTCTAGATCTTTTTCCACTAGTGAAAATAAACAACGCTCTTTAGAAATTGTCATTTATTATATGCCCACTAATGACAGTTGTAAATTATATGGTAAAAATAAAATTAAACATTTTATAAGCAATCAAAACAAAACATTTTCTAAGATTATTCGAAATCATACACATACAAAGTTTTATAAACTGCATGTCAACTTTGTACTATTTTTTCAACTATTCTCATTTTAAAATAGTAATCGGTATTCAGCTGCTATTGAGCTCTTGTGAGGACATCAACTTTTTGGAAGTCAACACTTGGTCTGCCCTTATTATTAGATTTTATTAGTAGAACTGAGATTTTTTTTAAATTTTTATACTGATCATTTACCTTAGATTTCAAAAGCAAAATTCACAATTATCTATATTTTTTTTATATTTGCAATGCTCAAGATTCACACCTGAGCAGACAAAAACGTAAACAAATTCGTACTCGTTGGAAATTGATTTACAGGCGAACTATTGCGCAACTCAGAAAAAAATTTCATGTACTTATATACGTAATAATATAGTTAAAATATGAATCAGATAAAAATATTTAAACTTAATGCATATCATAACTTAATCTGTATGAAACCTTAATAAATTTTAATAACAAAACAATTGAAAAAATTACATGCTTTTTTCCTACCTTTTGAAGTAAACTCTCGAGCCACACGCCTGCATCAAATAAACCTCTGACGCATTTGATTCTGAAACAAATTGAAATTATTTAGTATAAAATAATACTTAAATATGTACATAAAAATATACTGCATACAAATTTTAATATACCATAAAGCAAGCATGACTTCTGAAATTTTTGGAAAACTATTTTTTTAAAAACTAATGCACATCACTAAAAACAGACTTTATATAAAAACTATTCACACTGTCACTTTCACTTTACCACATTTTATTAAAAGGATGTTCATGGATTACCAAATTAGCCAAATCACGAGGCCGAATTTGTAGGAAACCACGCGCGATGTTTCCTTTCGGTGAATTTATGATCGGATACTGATAAATCAAAGTATTCCTGAATATTAAATATTAGATTAGACGTCATAAATCAATTACCAAATATTAAATCCAGATGCCGCCTCGGTATGAATAATGCAAAACAGGTGTGACGCCCTTCAATTGTTAGTAAGCGTAACTTTGCCGAATTCTTGATGGTGCGAAATTCAAATTGTGTGTTAATATTATCTTACAAAGAAACGTGTATTTATTTTATTATATTTGGTTTTATATATTATTATACAAAATGTCTATATAATTAAGTTAGTTTATAACTAATTATTTAATCAAATATTTTTGTACACATATATTCTTTTAATTTTGTAAGAATATTTAATGAAAATATATTAAAAACTGTTGTTTTATTACAAACAATTCTATTAATCTATATTCATTATTTGCAACACAATTATTTCAAATTCATTTTTTACTTTTACAGTAATAACATTATTACTAATACATATATTGAATATATATTTTTTTATGATGAGTACTAATATGTTTCTCATACAAATTGATATATAATTTAATTAGTTTGCAACTGTTTTAATAAAATAACACTTTGATCATCTTCACATTTTTATTAGGAATTATATCTGTTATCAATTAGAAATATCATATTTTCGTAAAATTATTATTTGCTATATGATTTTCTAATTTTACCACCAATTATCTGAAAATCATGTTCGACAACTTGGAACCTTTCCATTTAATTTCGCTAAATATCAAATTTTCAGATATCTCTTG